>NW_027396696.1:2929-72563 GCF_047715775.1 Aspergillus undulatus | reverse complement strand
ATCAGCATCTAATAGTTTCTTCACAAGTATTTCCTCTTCAATTTTTGTCAACTTATGGCTATTGGCACGTGTTTCTGATCGTGGTTTGACACCTGCAAGCCGCTCACGAAGGGTGGATTCAGGCACACTAAAGGTCCTAGCAGCCCTTTTTATTTTTTTTATTTTTCCAGTTTTTGAAGCAGCAATAGCCATCTGCATGCGGGATTCTTTAGATAGAGGCATTTTATAGAGAATTGGTAAAGAGGTAACGCGTTGAAGATGTTGACATGGGGAAGTGGCAGAAAAGGCGCGGTTCGCCCGTAAGCGCGGTTCGCCCGTGGATTACGTTATTATAGCGATTTGGAACTATAAACGAGATGAGTGATGAGTGATGAAGGTGCAGTGAAGATGCATACCGTGGTTAGCTGGGTCCACAGGCACGGTTTCACACACGCAAAAATCATGGAGCCTAGTAGAAGTAGGAACAATCCTATCGACACTATTGAGGCTACCCACAACGCTTGCTGGTGCTTATAAACCGTGCGACACGGATACCGCCAGAATAGTTTGAAAGCATTTGCGTGCATATGTCCTGGCTTCACACATATTATCCAGAATCTAATAAACTGGGCATGAACGAAGCTAAGGCTTGCGAGACTGATAATCGTAAACAACGAAAGAAAAATATTGCGATGCTCCTAGAGTAAAATGTAAGCGACAGTTAAGCCAGCGGTAGACAATCCGAGGATCGCACCTGAGAGCATGTCGACAGCAGCAGAGTAGCCAGTGTACCGACGAAGGAGAACACAGCCAAGATATGAGTTAACCGGGACAGCAAAGCAGAAATACCTAAATACTGAAGAAGGTTACTATCACCCTTTCGCTCAAACTCTTTGTTCTTACCTCGTTCAATATTGCTAAGAGCAGTAAACAGCCTACTTCTAGCTGTAGTATCACCCAGGGCACATCTGAGAAACGGGTAAGTCTAGGTAGATGTACATGAACAATCTGGAATACCTACCAGCCTTGAAGTTTGCTTGTTGAATTGCGAGGTAGCAGGAAACGACTGAGCCGATAACAATAAGTCCGCCTATAACGGCCTGAGCAATGATGAGTAGCTTTTTGTCGAACGCTCGCCAGTCCAAACCTCCGATGGACAAGAGCCAAAGCATAAGGTTCGCCCCAGAGCTGAATGAGGCTGCTGCTGATGCAGTAAGTTGGAATATCAGTAGAAGGTCCATCTTTGGTCCGACTCACAAGGGCGACAGTACCTTGTCCTATAAGCACTCTAAGTAAGCTACTCATCCTGTATTCGACAGCAAGCTTGTGATGTTCTTGGACAGGCGTTATTAGCATACATAATAACGTTCTCACATACGCGAAAAA
This sequence comes from Aspergillus undulatus, assembly GCF_047715775.1. NCBI lineage: Eukaryota > Fungi > Ascomycota > Eurotiomycetes > Eurotiales > Aspergillaceae > Aspergillus > Aspergillus undulatus. Next base: position 71,198 of record NW_027396696.1, on the reverse strand, counting down.
GGTTGGTAGGCCGTTGGTAATCTGTTGGAAAATGGCGGGGAAATTGTCGACACATGATTAGTAACTAGCGGGTCAGACCTCGTTGCGGCCCCTCGTCATGTGGTTTTCGTCAGGCACTTCTCGTCATCACTGCCCCGCGTCTTGGGTATCTTCAGGTTCAGTAAACACGCTGCACACAACAGTGTAAGATGTCTTTTCCGATATTAATAACTATCAACTAAACCTCCTAGTTGAAGGGAATTTTTATAGTATCTCCTTGCGAACTCCACATCCAAGCATAACACCAGCGTCTCGAAGAAAGATCACTGTCTGCTTCCAGCATTCTTGCTCTGGACCTCGATCAATTGAGCCCATTCAGCGTCTTGGGTTATGCCAGCAACGAACCAGATCAAAGTCATCGAGAATTCTGAGCCTAGCGACGCAGAACTTGAGAACCACGCCCGAGAATTGGTATGTGTTTCAATATAAATGCTTAGGTTGACGAACAGACGGTAACCATTAGTGGACAGACTTCCAAGAATGTTACGATCGATCCAGCGAAGTCCTTCCCAAAGTCCTTCTCAATCACCGATGCATCGGTTATAGCCGTCCTTGTCTATAAAAAGGGCTCCGCGGGGGCAGTTAGAGTTACTGGGCCCAACACACCTCAACCTGTGCCAAATGTTGTGACAGGAACAGACGAGACTGGCCTGGAAATAATCGAAGTGAAAGAAGGCCAAACATGCATGTTTTTCGGCAACCCCGCCGTACGATACTTCCGATGAAAAGAAGCGTAACCGGAAACTTAACCCGCTCCTCGATTCATGACATACTGAATGAAAAGGGTCGCCAACGGCTGGGAAAACTCGAGTGTCGCGTGGAGTTCCGCCTGTTCTCCAAAGGTGAATCGGATGAAGGGCAAAGGGTCTCCGATAAATGGACACTCCATGTGCAACTGTTGATTGCTCGTTTCGTATTGCTGGAGAAATTCGACGAGGTCTCTAAGTTGGAGGTTCAACGACACTGATTGCAGATGCTTTAATGTATTTGTGGGATTGTGCTGAGATGCAGTATGGGACGTGATTTCAAGACCAGTTGTATCTGGAAAGTTGTATTAGCTTCTTGACACTGTATTTACTCAAATGATCACCTACTCTGCTCCTTAGGAGGACGCGCTGTCAACCGTGACTGAAGAGCTGGGTCATCGGTCGGCACCGGGACGCCATCAGGATGAGCAAGGCGCAGTAGGGTCGGGTTCAGGAGTGTTTCCTTTAGCGCGTTGATTTCGTAAGGTAAATCGATTCGCACACGTTCCCTCATGTTCCCTATAGCGGACAATCCAAGAGCAACAGCGGATAGGAGGACCATCGCCCGACCAGATAGCTCATTAACTTTCTGAAGGAATTTCCAGTATTTTGTCCTGTTCTTCTCGCCTCTCGATCCTGGGGCTGGTTGGCCCCGTTCCAGTACAATCTCGGCCTCAACAGCTCGCTTCCTCTCTTCCTTGTTGAAATCGCCACGACGATCGATGACGACGGAAGAGTCACGAAGTTTAGCGAGCGCAGGCTGGACAGTCAGCGGCTTGTGTCGTGATTCCAGAGCCATGATGTTGGGTGTTAGTTTCCACGGTAGACGTCGGACAAAATTGTGTTGGAGAAATCAGGTAAAGCCGTTGGGATTATGTTGGAAAAATGCTGGAAAAGCGTTGGGAAGTTGTCGGAAAACCTCGCCTATTTAATGCTCGCGAGGTTGATCTATACTGCATTGGGTTAGTGTAGTACCGTCGAGAGCATGACCCTGAATCGCTGTCCAAAACAGATCTACATCCGAGCATTATATGTAGGCTCATAGGTAAACATTGTCCGATTTTAGCGAGCTACATGGAGAACTGGGAAGCTTCCAGGGGCCCAGGCTCAAGCCACACGTTGATCTACGCTCAGAATGCGAGCTGGAAAGGGTTTAGAACGTATCAAGGAGACCCATAGTAGTAACTAACGAGCTGCCCTGCATGAACTTGATTATATTGGAGGTGATAATGGCTGCAGATGGAACGTATTCGCCGGTGCTTCTACTTGGAAGAGCCCGCAAATTCCAGCACGTTCGAGCCCTCCATTGCGCATCTCGCGGTACAATTTCGTATGACCATGCATCCCCGCATTATGCTTCCCGTGCTAGTCAAATCAGAATGATCGGAAGGCGAAGGAAGGTAGCTAGGAAACCGGGAATTGATATCCAATGTCTCGCAGTCCACAGTGGATATAAAAGGGGCAGGTTTCCTCGTGGATTCGCTTTTGTTGTTGTCATTGACTCTCAAACTCTCGCTCTATCGTACCAAGCCATTTCAAGTGCATCTTACCTCTTGTTTGTTGACGAACCAATATGGTGCCTGCTCAGCCAGACGTTCACGCCTCCACTTCAAGCCCCCAGCCTGTTGACCAGGCGGATGGAAAAAAGCCTTCGCCAAGTATCGTCCTTAGCGAGCTGGAGCCAGTGGTAGCCCATTTGGTGAAAGAAGCATTGTCCAACCCCGCCACATGGCCTGGTGGGCAGTCAGCCACTCCTGTATCTTCGGGCCTTGCACGCCGCCACTTGATGCCAACGAACTAGAGAAGGAGTTGATACACGCTGTTGAGACCAGAAATCAGTCGGACTATACTGACATTGACAATGGTCCGTCGCCGGGGATCACTGAACCATGCGAGGCCAGGTTCAAGAAGGTGTTGGAAATGTACGTCTCCGTGTTTACGCATAGCTATGAAGGACTGCTGACCCCTGAATAGCTGGGACGAAGACATCTTGAAATACAAGATGGTCGAATCAATTGAACCGGAAGTGGATGATTTTAGTGGATATGTATTTGTCATTCGCGAACATATCGGTACGTACAGTGGATATCTCAGCCGGGATAGAATCTCAGATGGACACAGATCCGAGATCCAAGAAGTCCACTACATACGTTGATGTGAAGTCCGAGACTCTGCGCGACCTCCTCCGAGAGGTACTAGTGAATGTCAAGGCAGTCAGTGTAATGGAACCCAAGCCCTCAGTAAGGAATTCGACACCTTGAACCAATGCTGGAAGCTTAATCCTGAGAGCAGATTGAACAAATTGTCTTGTTTCATTTTCTGCCGGAGCTCAAGTCTATGCTCAACCAATTGACTCATGGCGACCGTCTAACCGGAATAGACTCCCCCACGACTGATGCAATCATTTCCCCCAGCCTGGTGACCTCTTTCCCAGCTGACCCAGACGCATACACAAATTGCGCAGCTCCAGGCAAATTGCAGCCAAATGCGAGAAGCCATCCAGAGAGCGTGGAGCACCTCCGTCTCCTTATCAACCACATCGATGAGGCATACGCAGCGACAGTGGAACGGCTCACTCCATTGTTGCACCGCGGGGAGATCACTTATGATCTTCTTGGACTTCTTTTCAAACCGGGATGTCACCTGTACACGAAGTGTTTGGGAACCGAAAAATCTCGATGTGTAATTTTCGACGCCGCAGAAGAGACAACACGAAGAGACGTCACGCACCTCAAACTCGAATGTCATTATCTTGACCATGATGACCATGAATTTGGTGAGGTAGGGATCGAGCTGGGCGTCGTCAAGTTTCGTGGGCGCAAACCAATTCACACCCTGGATGCATTTCCTCTCCAATACCATCCGGATCGCAAAGAGATCACTCAGAACCTGGTGGAACGCGGTCACAAGTTCAGCCAATTCATCGGACACTCTAGCACAGGCATCTTAATCCAACACTGCAAGGGCAAAGCCTTCATCATGAAGGATGGGAAGCCACTGGCATTGAATATTGATAGTCGCGTGGCAATCGATGCGTCCTTGTTTCGTGAAATGATGCCAAACTACCGTCGCCCACGAGTCTCCGACTGCTGGGAAGCCCCTTCGATCACCCACGGCCTTTCTCTTAGAGAGGAAGAACGCCGAGAAGAGCTCGAAGAATTTAAGGGCAATGGAAAAGACCAACGTTCGATCACCGAGAAGGAGTGTCTCATATGCTGTCCGACGGTTCGCTGTTTCAGTTTCAACGAGAAGATATTTCGTGAGTGCTCTCCCTGCATCCACGTGATGAGGCTGACTCAATCACGCAGTGGAGTGTGCAGTCGGCGACCTGGCGGATGTTCAGTGGTCCCCCGCCTCATCTGACCACTTGCAAATTCCAGAGGACACGAAAGAAATCCTGCTGTCAGTGACAACATCTCGCTTGTCCGGCAACCAAGACGTGATCTTTGATGATTTTATCAAAGGGAAGGGCCGGGGGCTCAATGTCCTCTTGTTGTAAGCCATGAAGTTCCCGAAGAAGATCCCTTTTCTAACGGCCCCAGTGGTCCGCCCGGAGTTGGGAAGACCTTGACGGCCGAGGCGATAGCGGAGGGATCCAAGAACCCGCTCTATTCGGTAGGCGATACCCATTCAGCAGATGTTCCAGTTGGATGCTCATTGGTTAGGTAACGGCCGGCGAATTAATGGCTGGTTATAGCGATCCCCTGCAACTAGAGATGTCCCTTGATCGAATCTTTAGAATTGCAAAGCACCTCAACACGATCCTTCTGATCGATGAAGCCGATGTGTTTATGGAGAATCGCGCGTCGTACCAGGGTAATCACAATCGCCTGGTGACAGTCTTCCTTCGGAAACTCGAATACTATGAGGGTGTCCTCTTTCTGACCACCAACCGCGTCATGGAATTTGACGAGGCCGTTCTGAGCCGAATCCATCTGAAGATCAAGTATCCAGAATTGACGCAGGGAGCGCGGCGGAATATTTGGATAAGCTTCCTTGCGGAGGCTCGCACCTCCCAAGGGCCCGCCAAGATCGAGAGAAGCGAACTCGAGCATCTAGCATCGATGAAATTTAACGGCCGAGAGGCAAGTCACAACACCTCGACGATGTCCGTATACGGAGCTAACCTGCTGCCATAGATCAAAAATCTTACCGCCATCGCCCAAGCATTGGCTTCTGTCGAAAAGACTCAAGTCACCTTCAGGCACCTAGTGAAGGCCATGAAGGTGAACGATAAATTTGTTGAGGAGTTCAACAACTTCGGCCGGATGGATGGCTTGTATACGTGAACTGGGAGCAAAATGACCTTGGACTAGGGGTGAATTATTTATTGCCCTTGATTGGCAGGCCTAAGACAATGCATTCCCGGCATGCTGGAATCATATAAAGTGCAGGACACAGAGGTGAACAGAGAACGCTAAGAAGTATATTAGCTTGGTCAGCTGGAAAAGAGGTCAGGTTAGTGGCTATGGAAGATATCACACACATAGACCCACGCGTTACTGTCGTTAGATGAGATTTTTGACGTATACACATGTCCTGAAATGGAATATATGCAAACAGCCTGTTATCGTCGCCCTGACCGTCCCACATGGCCCATCGACCTTCCGAGAATTTCGTTATTTGCGCAAGCGACCCGATACTGTACGTTCCTGGAGAGAAGTAATCATTAAGGACACCTCGAAGTCTCTTTGCCTACCGCATTAGTTATTTTCCTGTTGTGCGGGCCAGATAAGCAACCTACTGTGTCATCAGGAGACTTAAAGTGGAGAGCGTCATGAAGCCTAACAGTCATGCCATGTGGAATAGTTCTTGCTAGTTCATCATTCAAAACTACTCCAGAATTTTCTAACACAAATGGCCGTTGGCTCCGTGAGCTAAAAGTTTCCTGAAGTTCACTTGAACTCGGCTCGACCATCATGTTGTTCGATGATGTTGGGTAGTCGGAGAAAGTGGGGTTGGCCTCGGGGCTTTACTCGGAGCGGATTTTCCGGCAGAACCGAACCTTTAGAGTCAAAATTCCGGTACAACAAAGTTCTCTTCAGACCAAAGGTGTGCGCCGAACATAAAGCCATCCAAGTTTAGCAGATCTAGATCAGTAAAGAAGGCATTTGAGTCGTTCAATGGTATAGCATCATTTATATCTCGAGACCTTAACTTTTCGTTTGAAACACAGGGCGCGGAAAAATTGAGGGAACTCAAGCTGGAAGTTTTGCGCTTTTTCGCGTGAGATAAATGCTGCCTTTCTGCAAATGCACTAGCCAACTCACTAGATGCTCGCTTGCGTAGATTTGATTTTTCTCCCTGAATCTGATTCGCTCGTGCACTTGAATCGTCGTCGGGTGATTGTACTGCTTGACATTTGTCCAGGTGTAGCTCAAGCGACCGGAGGTTATGGAGTGTTCTGCCGCACACACAGGTCAGGTTGCACCTGATATCTGATACTAGATTAGCGATGTCCTTCGAATTCTAGAGAGAGGCTTACGCCAATGGTAATGGCGTAGTAAACTGTTCCTCTGATCGTATGACTTCCCACACTCTCTCACGGGACACTTCCAATCGTGCTCACCATCTTCAGTTGATTCAGTTACTGGAGTAGCTCTTTTGCACCTTGGCTATCCAATATGAGTAATGAATTAAAGTCATACGATTGTGAATACCTTTGTGATGCTCAGGTGACCCTTCAAATCCTCAGGAGATTTCTGATCTTCAAAACAATAAGGACACGGCCAGTGAGAGTACATGGCTATCTTAGGGGTGGTTTCTAAACATAGGGTATACCGCAGCTCAAGGCAGGATGAAGAGTAGAGTGGAAAGGTGCAAGATGAAATAGAGCAGGGTGAGGAAGAGCAGGGTGAGGAAGAGCAGGGTGAAAGAGAGCAGGGTGAGATAGAGCAGGGTGAACAAGAACCTGAGCCTTCTATTAAGGAAGGTTACTGATTGGCCAAGGCAACCCGACCAACGCGCTTTGATCGCTGCTCCTGTTTGCGCCTGGGAACAAGGTGGCACGGCTCCTATCCAGACTGTTGGGGAGTCGGCTGCTTCCATGCAGGTCTCTTACTCTGTCAACAATAATAACTCCTTATCAATGAGGCATTAAAGCTGCTCACAAAAGGCGATATAAATGACCCTATGTTGTCCCATAAATCGATGTCTTCAATTCCTCATTCACTAAGAAATCATTGTTAATCACTCTCTCCGTTTACCTTGAGCCTTAGCTTAGCTTCGCCACAACAGAACCACAACTCAACGCACTGCATCTTGTCATGATGTCTGGTATCAATTCTAACGCGCGAAAGGAAGTCAATGATGCGCTCAGCAATTCTGGGAGCGCTGCCGTGGGACAGATGATTGATACCGCCAACTCCTCGATCGAGAAGCGTCGTAGGCTCAAAGAGGAGCGAGAGAAACGTGAGGCCGAAGAAAAGGCCGCTAAGGAAAAGGCTGGCGCTGCTGTTCGTCCTGACCCCACAACCCTGCCAATAGTTAAACCCTGGGCCCGCTATGTGCTGACAATTATCAATAACAGAAAAGCGCCTCTGGCTAGACATGGGGATACCAAGATCCTGCTAGCAGTCCTCCATGGCCTCGCAAGTGGCCTGTAACCAGAAGGACAGCTTTCTCCATCGTTGCATCGTTAACACCCACTTTCCTTTTGCCAGTTGTTACTGTCTTTACTGTCTTGGAATTTCCGCTTGTAGACCAGTGGGGCCTACTCGTCGGGGTATGCGTTGGTGGTCCTACGTATCGTGGTCGCTTTTTCTTGACTAAGCTTGATCCTGCTGGCATTCGCGGAAGCTACAGATCTTCTTCATCTCAATATAGTATAGCTACTCAGAATTAGGTGTACGCGGGATCTAACTAGCTCGGGCGATTTTTGACCAAATTAGTCCAGAATTTGCCACAAAGTCAAACTTACTTTCTATTTTTAAAATCATAATTGTAGCTTTTAATCGTAGATTGATGAGACTGCAATTTGACTCGCTTTGATACTAGGATACGCATCGCGATGGACGCCGTGCCAAGAAAATACTGCTGTGACGCCTAGGTAAGGCACTGAAACCTCACAGCCAACCATAAAAACGGGTCGCAGCCCACCCTCCCTCGCGCTTCCTTCGACCAGTTCACTCAGTCATTAAAGTCATATTCTCCCGGTGCTCTTCCACAGAAATTGAAGCTTTTTTATTATTATGGAGACCAACGCGCTTATCGATCTCGTCCACCAGGTGCAGGGCGAGCTCTGGGTTGATAAAGTCAACGAAACATACAGAACGGGCCGTCTCTGCCAATGGGTGTCAACTTTCCATCCCAACAAGCTTCCGTGTCAACTTGACGGTACCTTTCACCATGGTGCATTTAACGCTGGAATGAAGATGGTCTTCAGTGACAGCACTGCCTGGATGGTTCGTTTCCCTCGTGTGGGGATGGTCTGCGACAACTACGCCGACGAGAAGGTTGCCATGGAGGTGACGGCCCTGAACCTTATCCATGATAGGACCACCATTCCTGTTCCCAAGGTACAGGCGTGGGGTTCCGCCGCCACCAACCCACTTGGTCTAGGTCCGTTTATTATGATGGATTTCATTGACGGTGTGAGCCTTAGCGACATTCTCCAGGACCCGAACACCAAGCGTCCCAGCAGAGTCATGCGGGAAGACATCAGCAATAGTGATATTGAATATATCTACAGGCAGTTGGCGAACTTTCTGCTTCAGCTTTTCATGCTTGATTTTGACCAGATCGGCAGCCTGCCGTCGCCACAGACTGAAGCCCAAGGTCCTACACCGCCACGGCCGCTCACATTTAAGGCGCACAGCATCCTACAAAATGGGGGAGTTGACACTTTTGGTACGCCTATATGTTTTCCCAATGCTGTGATCGAGCGCGTCAACTAAGCATATGCCCAGGTGACCGAGCCCAGGGGTTTGCGACGACGACAAAGTATTTTCAATATGTTATTAAGCAGGACTGGGAGCAGCTCGTTCATCAGCCGAACTCGACTGTTGGTCCATACGATGCTCAAAACAAATACATGGCGTTTAAGGTCCTAGAAGGCCTGATACCTGATTTGGTCCACCCGAAATATGACCACTGCAAGTTTAAGCTGATTTGCGACGATCTCGGCTTGGCGAACCTGATTGTCCGTGGTAGGGAAGACCTGACAGTCATTGGGGTAGTGGATCTTGAGTGGTCATACATCGGACCCACCCAACTGTTTGGCTCAGCACCGTGGTGGCTTCTACAAGACAGGCCCGTTAACAGCGCGTGGGATTGCAAGGATGACGAGCCGCCCAAGATTGCGTCCCGGTACTTCAAATGCCTAGAGACTTTCTTACGTGTCTTAGAGGAGGAAGAGGCAAAAATGTCAGAGCATAAAGAGAAAGAGCTCTCTAGTCTTGTCAGATGGTCGCAAGCGTCCGGGTCCATGTGGCTGCACATGCTCCTCTTATCTGGCTTCAACGACCACCGCAGCTTTCCTTTTACGCAGCTGCGCCGACATTTGGGAGCTACTGAGTGGGCGAGGCGTGAGAAGGAATTTGACGACGCAGCAAAGCTTGGAGAATTTGCAGCGCTAAAGAAAACCGATTTGGATAAGTATGATGAGGCCTTGGAGAAGCTGGAGGAGAAAAAGACGCTCGTGGACAGTGGGAATATGACAAAAGAGGAATTTGTTGCCAATGCTCTAATAGAATCAGACTCAGCCCCTGCTCCTCGCCGTTTAGACCATGGCATCTGATATGCACGCACACGACTCGAGGGCGTACTTTCGACACGGCCGATCTATATTATTGCTAGGAGTCTTGCCGAATTTGTTGTCCAAATGCAAAGGAGAGTGAGGGAGGCACAAAAGCTTCTTGACGTACAATTGCCGCGTGCGGCGAGTCTGAGCAGCGATGAAATCCGGAAAGAGTGTGTACTTCTCGTCCAGGAAAGTCTACTAGCTTGAGATCTATTGAGAGACAATTTAGTCCTGGTGACTTAACTCACCTCAAGGCCCAGCATTTAATCACATATTGATCTCTTTAGTATATTCAGGCTTCTGGTTTCTGATCGCAATGTTACTACTGTCGCTCCATTCAAAGTGGCCAGCAAGTGTAGGTTTGGGCTTCAGGTTTCGTGCAGCAGGCCATGCAGCTAAAGCACCTGTATTAGCTCATAATCAGCATAAGCGCCCGCATCTCAGCTTCCTTCTCTTCCATCTTCTACACTATTGTACGCTCACTAATGACCTCTTCCGATTATAGGCCACTTGAATATCAGCAAGCAGCTCAAAGCTAAGCACAAGTCCACCCAGGTACCGCCACTCTACGTTCCTCTCCATAGCCCCGCTTTCGGGCTTTCCCGTCCTGCGATCCGCCAGTTCACCGCCAACCTGCAAGATGCCCGCCCTCGACCCGAACCTCTACACCGTCGCGTGGATCGCTCCACTTGAGATCGAGGTACAAGCTGCCTTGCATATGTTAGATAGAGTCCATACAGGTGGGTTTCCAGTCGGTCCGGGCGATAAATATGTGTTCCACGGTGGTGAGATTCATGGGCATAACGTGGTGATCGCCACGTTTGCTGCTGGTCAAATATATGGCGTGGGTTCTGCAACTTCTCTTGCAAGCCATGTCAAGAGATTCTTTCCGAACCTGTGGTTCGGGCTACTGGTAGGAGTTGCTGCAGGCCTGCCAAACCTCTCATGCTCCCCTCCGCGTGATATTCGACTCGGTGATGTTATTGTCGCACTTTCGATCAATGAAAATCCAGCCATAGTGCCGTATGGATTGGGAAAACGGAAGGGTCCAGGAGAATTTGTGTTATCGCGATACGGATTCTCGCTGCCTGAGACAGAGGATATTGTGCGCTCCGCAATTGGCCAGCTCAAGGCTAAACAACAAGATGTCGCAGCCGTGATGAGATACTATAATGATATAGCAAACAAAAACACAAGGTTTTGTGACCCTGGCCAAGAAAAAGACGTTCTTTACTTATCTGGCGATGATGCACCAGTCTCACGACCACGTCGACCGGACGCTGAACGCACGCGCGTGTGGTACGGGTCGATCGGGTCCGGGGATAAGTTGCTAAAGAGTAGCCAAGATCGGGACGAATTGCGAGACACATACAATGTGATTGGCCTGGAAATGGAGGCCGCGGGTGCCATGAATGAAATCCCAGTGGGAAATATTCGAGGGGTTTGTGATTATGGCGACGAGCGAAAGAATAAAGAGTGGCAGCCTTACGCAGCAGCGACGGCAGCGGCGTTTGCAAAAGCAGTGCTGTCGGAGATAACCCCAAAGTCTTCTACACAATCACCAAGTCTCAAGACAGGTAAGTTGCTATGTCACCCTATTCTGGCATGCTGGATGATGACTAACTCGACCAGTCTTCACAGGTGAAGACAAGGCCTGCCTGCGAGACTTGCTGGTCACTGATCCAGAAACCGAGCGACTACGCATTGAGGCCACAAAGGGCGGTTTATTGGATGACTCATTCCGATGGGTCCTAAATAACGCGGAGTTTCGGAAATGGCATACCAACTCAGAGAGCCAGTTGCTTTGGATCAAGGGAGATCCTGGCAAGGGCAAGACCATGCTTATGATTGGGATTATCAAAGAACTGTTACAGCAAGCCCAGTCACAGCCATCGCAATTAATTGCTTATTTTCTGTGCCAAGCAACCGATCCCAAGCTGAATAATGCTATTAGCATCCTGCGGAGTTTGATCTATATACTGATTCAACAACGGCCACAATTAATCTCCCATCTGCGAGAGAGATATGACACCGACCCAAAGCTGTTTGAAAGTGGAAACACTTTCTACAGCTTGTCCGCAATCTTCAAAAAAATGGTACAAAGCTCAACAAAAGCCACGATATTTCTGTTGATCGATGCGCTTGACGAGTGTGAGTTTGATTTACCTGAGTTACTCCAACTCATTACCGCGACGAAGTCGACTTCATTCGTTCAAGTAAAGTGGGTTGTCTCGAGCCGTAATAGAGACGACATCGAGCAAGCACTGGAGTTTGACAATCAGAAGAATAAGCTCAGCTTGGAGCTAAATGCAAATCATATCTCCAACGCTGTGGCAGTATATATTAATTACAAAGTATCCCAGCTGACAGCACTCCAACGCAACAAAATTCTTTTGCAACAGGTCAAGGACCAACTATTTAAAAAATCAGATGGCACATTTTTATGGGTGGCCTTGGTGGTCCAAGAAATGCAGAAGTGCCGGCGTTCGGCAACAATGGTTAAGCTGTTAGAGGGAATTCCTCAAGGCTTAACTCCACTCTATGACCGAATGATTCAACAAATACAATGTTTTGAGGACAGATCGCGAGTTATCCATATTAGTCCTTTCAATTGTTACACTTGGATACCGACCACTCCATCTGCAGGAATTATGTCTTTTATCTGGCTTGCAGAGGCAACAATACGGCTCTGATGACTTGGAGAATATTGTGGGCATGTGCGGATCATTCCTTACAATTCGGGATGACCATGTCTACCTTATACATCAATCTGCCAAAGACTACCTTAGTGATGACAAGGTATCAGCAGCTGTTTTCCCGTATGGACCCTCTGCAATACATCACAGAATATTCCGCGAGTCTCTGCAGAGTCTCTCAGCCAAACTACGACGCAATATTTACAGCATTAATAATCCAGGAGCTACAATCTCTGAGATAGTAACTCTTCAACCACAGCCTGATCCACTGTCTAACATGCAATACAGCTGCATATATTGGTTGGACCATTTTATCAATTCTAGGTCCCTGGAGAGGCCCGAATCAGCAGATGATCAGATATCTGATTTCTTCAAGAAACATCTCCTCCACTGGTTAGAAAGCCTTGGCCTTATTGGTGAGCTCCGGCATGGGATCTTAAGCCTCAGGAAGCTTGCATCTTGTCAGAGCCAACATCAGGCTATCTATAGGGAGGCTGAAAGATTTGCAAGTACTAATGCTGTGATAATACAGAAGGCACCTCTACAAGCATATAGTGCCGCACTTGTCTTCTGTCCTCGAAAGAGTTTGAGTAAGAGACTCTACTGGGATCAGCGGCTTGATTGTATAAAGCAGGCATATATAATGCAGGAGTCCTGGGATCCATGTATACAGGTCCTTGAGGGCCATCAGAGCTCGGTCCACACCGTGGCCTTCTCACCCGACGGGCAGACGGTGGCATCCGCTTCCAAAGACAAGACCATCCGGCTCTGGGACGCGGCCTCCGGCGCTGCGAAGCAGGTCCTTGAGGGCCATCAGGGCTCGGTCTACGCCGTGGCCTTCTCACCTGACGGGCAGACGGTGGCATCCGCTTCCAAAGACAAGACCATCCGGCTCTGGGACGCGGCCTCTGGTGCTGAGAAGCATAAACATCATCTTGACATAGGTGTAACTACTTTGTCATTCCCAGATAACAGCTGCCTCAATACTGACCATGGTTCACTTTCTTTGAACCACCAAGCTTGCAACCTCTCCATTAAACAGTCAGGGAATGAAATATTCATACATAAGAAATGGGTGACTCGCAGCGGGCAGCGCTTGATCTGGCTTCCACCAGACTTTCGGGCGACAAGTGCGGCTACCAGTAGCAATAAAGTAGTTCTTGGCCATAGATCAGGCGGCTTGACATTTTTGTGGTTGAATTAACAAATCTTATTCTATGCTGCATGCTATTTTCCCAAGTGCTACTCAACCATCTTCCGACTTACTCTATTTTCTAGTCTCTCTGTAAAACAGGGGCCTGGGGGCCACGGTCACTATATACTTGTTGATTTTGCCACCGTAATATTCCAGAATATTCTATATAACCTGTACCAAATAACACTCAGCAATGGCAGACAGGCAATTAGTGGTTCCAGGCTCTCGCGCCAGCATTATTAACCATGCCAAAGCTGGTTCGCAGATCCGGATTCCAGAGGGCGTTCATTGCGCATCGGAGCAAGCGAAGCGAGCGTAGCAGAGCAATTATAATTAACCCGCAGGTTGTTAGAAAAGGTATTTTGATAATGATCAATGACGACTTCGCAGCCTCTGCAGGCAAACTTGGGTATTACTGATAATCAAAATGATTCATCCGCCGTCTTCCATACCATACCTTCCATATCAGATTGCCTATGAATGTCTTGACTGTATGTAAACATTCGGGTTTAAAATATGTTCTACAGTAAAACCCCGCTATAAGGAATCAATTCAGACCGCGGTTTATATTCCTTATAGCGGGGTATTCCTTATAGCGAAAATGCTCGGCCGCTTGCATGAAGATATTTTTCAGTCCTTCAGTAAATACAGTCCCTATTCAAGGGAAAAAAAGTTCTGGATATCAGTTTGATACTGATTCTGCATCTTCCTCTCCATCAATACTTGCTCGTGGTGTAGAAGTTCCCGAAGAAGAGTTTAATTTCCAGCTACTTGCTGCTCTTCATGCAAGCGTAGCTTGTAGAGTGCTTCTAAAGCATCATTTGCAGAGACCTTAGGAAGCGCTTCTAAGATCTCCTTATTATCAGATTCCTCGGCTTCTTCAGCACTAAATTGGGAAAGAATAAGAGTATCCAAATCCTCTAAATCATCAGTAACCTGTTCTTCTATCGGGTTTAGGAACTGGTCAATCTTCATGATTTCTCGGATATTGGATACTGCTAGCTGATCCAGTCCTGCTTGAAGCTCATTTAGGAGCTGAATGTTGACCATTTCCATATTGTCTTGAGTGGTCAAGGCCTTTGTAAAGCAGTTTTGAATAGCTTCGCAAGTCAGATCCACCTCCCATGCTTGAATTGCCCATCGTACAGCGTGTAAAAGTGTCATTGTGGCCACTGGATCATAGCCACGGTCAAATTCAGCCATTACATAGAGTAACCACTTGCGTTTCCAGTAAGCTTCCCATGTGCGTATGATCCCTTGATCAAGTGGCTGGTATTTTGCTGTTGAATTGGCCGGCAGCCACACAACTAATGTATTCTAAAGCTGCAAGGAGACCTCTTTGAAAGCTGCTTCATGAGCAGAGAAATTGTCCATTAAAAGAAGAACTTTTCTTCCAGTCATTTTAGCATCAAACCAGAGAAGCCACTCTTTGAAGATCTTTCCAGCCATCCAGGCCTTCTTGTTAGACCTCCAATAGCACCCAAGGTTCTCAATATTCACTCCAGCAGCTTGAAAAACGCGTGGTTTCTTTGCAGTTCCAATAATCCAGATAGGAAGGCGTTCAGAGGCGTCCATATTTGTACAGAATTGAACTGTAATCCGTGCCTTATCTTTCTTCCTTCCAGGTATAGAGCAAGTTGTAAGGCTTTAATCAGGTATCATCCTCCAATATAGGCCAGTTTCATCGCAAGTAAAGATATCCTTAGGCGAATACTGGTTTATAGCCTGGCGAATAGAATGCATCTCTATATCCACATCTATAGAGATACTGCTAGCTTCACCATGACGAGTGTTTGAAGAGATATTTCGACGGCTTTGGAAGCGACAGAGCCAGCCATTGCTGAATTGAGGCATCTCCTTTTCTGGATAGATAGACGGCCAGAATTGGCGTGCCTTTTCACGTATAAGGTCTTGAGATATTGTGATTCGAGTCTCTGCCCGCTGGATCCATTCATAAAGTGCCTGCTCAAGCTCTGGCCAGCTCTCTGCGCGGTGCCTCTTGGTATCTAACTGGTGATCTCTTGCAGTATCCAGCCAGTCAAAGTTTGAAGAGAGAATCCGTGACACGGTGGATATAGAGATCTTGTGGTTAAACACCTCTTTAAACCACTTAGATAGCTGTATGCCGGTCAAATTGGGCCTTAGCTTATGTTGAGCACGAAGGGCAGACCACTGGCGGTTTGTAATAGCAACGCGTTTTGCCATTTTTTAAGGAAGGCGGAAGAAAAGTGGAAAACAATACCTCGATATAGGGAAATTTGTATAAGAGAAGGGAAAAAAAATTGCATGTTGCGGATAACGGGGTTTTGTGCGATTTTGTATGGGGTTTTAATTTGGCACGGTGGCTGGTTCCTTATAACGGGGTATTCCCTATGTCGGGGTTCCCTATAGCGGGGTTTTACTGGTATCTAGGAAAGCGGTGTTTAGGCTAATCTCCTCAGCGTGACGTATGGAATACCAAGTTTTCGTTCACAGGTACAGGTTTGATACGGAACCTTTCTTTTCAATTCAATACCCACTCTTTTGGGCACTAGGCAGATTTTGTTTAGTGTTTTCTAGGTTAGGGTTTGGAAAACATTTTGTCAATGTCGAGGGTAGAAGGACATTTCTGGTGCCTCTGTAGCCCGTTCAAGCCAAGCAATAGCTGTGAATACTGGCAAAGTCACTGCTGTGCGGGTTGATAGCAGACGAGACTCGTACATTAATGCCCTTCTTATTCAATCACGGGGGCAATATTTGGAGGTCCCTTGTACATCCTGCCAAAATGTACGAGGCCAACTTGCCTTTCCTGAATGCCGCCATGTTCCAGGGGCATTTGGGGGAGCTTGCGGCAACTGCAAGTGGCCTGACCATGGACTTCGCTGCTCCGTACGAGATAAGAATTGGCTGGCCGTAGGTGCTGTTGGCAATGGTCAACCCCAGGGGAATAGAGGTTGCCTACTTAATGCAGATCCAGGCGAGGCAGGTGCAGCTGACAATCCAATCAACTTGGATGATGATGAAGAAGGGGGGGCTAATAACCCTATCCAGCTATAAGGTACGTACGAGTTTTCATTTGTTCGCAAGCTCAGCACCAGAACCAGCATGTCTAGTTGTACAGACCCTGTGTACAGCACCCTGGGCAAGGCTTGCACCTCTTCGTGGTACTCAGGACAAGTAACTGCTAGTCATGGTGAAACTAAGCAAGCAATTTTATGTATGTAGTTTTCTGCCGGTCCTATACTAGCGCTGACGTGAAATTTTTATTGTTGCAGTTTTGTTCTAATAGTCTGCCGTATTTCATGGTGAAACTAAGCAAGCAATTTTATGTATGTAGTTTTCTGCCGGTCCTATACTAGCGCTGACGTGAAATTTTTATTGTTGCAGTTTTGTTCTAATAGTCTGCCGTACTACTCAACTCCTGAGAACTTGACCCCTCATTGTATCTAACGAAGAACCTATCGAAAAGAGAATCACTTAGAGAATAGAGATCCTATCGGTAACAGCACCCGCTCCTTAGTAGGCTATGTGCTGGTTAGAGAGACGCCTAAAACAGCCGCCGAAGTAGCCCCTTTCGGCGGCCTTCTAACCGTCACATCAGTAAAAAAAGTTTTACTAAATTCTGAAACTAGAGATCAAGGATATAATAATATATTGTAAGGGGGCAATATGTTTGTGCTAAACTATATCGCGCCGTATGCGCATGAAGGGTTCTGCCAGATAAGGCCAGAGGAGTCCTTCTTAAGGTCCCGGAGGTCTTAAGAGGATATTCTGAGATCAAATTTAGGTATCCGATAGTCCCACGTGCCGACCTACAATTGGCGTCAAGGAATGAGTGATCGACCAAGAATTCATTCAGGTCCTGCAGCGCAGACCGCTAAACAAGGAAGCCAGCTTGATGTTGAGTAAGATGTATTGGCATGTTGCTTTCAGAGTTTAAGTGGCGAGGATATGAACTACATGCGTTAGGCCACTAGATAGACAATACATTTCAGGCAAGTGTGGGATGATAGGCGAAATTGGAGACTGACATAACGGAATGATTCAATCTACCTACTCATCAAAAGCAAACCGATCCAAAGTTACCTCGCACACCACCGAATGATAATCTTCCAGCGGCCACGTATCCTGAACATCCATCGCATCCAGCAAGAACCCCCACGCAGTGGCAACCCGCTGATCCGGCCTATACGCTGAATCAGACCGGAATATCAGGCGTTGTTTGGAAGCGGTGCAGCCGCCATGAAACTCGAGCTCGGTCCTCGGCCACTCCACAGGAACACATTTATGGATTTCAGACAGCGCATACGCCGCGCGGCATATCCGAGCGAGATGAAAAGACGGTGGAAGTGCTCGGGCTTTGGTTTATCACGGGTGGCATTGTCCTCTTCGAGCAGCCACCTGCTCTCGAAGATCTTATTCCCCGTTGCTGGCTCAGGGACGTCCTCTGCGTCTTCAGGCAAAAGTTCATAGTGAAGAAGCCATTCGCCTATGACGACTGTCTGTTAGCCGCTAATGTTTGGTAAAAGTAATCGAGGCAGGAAGTGGGTTCATACCAGAGGGTAAATATTCTGGAACACCATCCAAGTTGATCGACTCTAAGTAAGGCCAATAAAGGGATGATGCATCACAGGTGGGGTTACCACTGTCATCCAAAGGAAAAAAGGAAGTCCATATCCAAAGACATTCCTGATATCTTTAGCTTTCCCAGATTGCATGAGAGAAGGCGTAGAGTTGGAGAGAGTCCATCAATCTTGGAGTTTGGATGCCGAAGATCTAGAGAGGGAAGAATATTCGACCATGGGTGTTCTAATTCACAGTCACATTTGAATTCCCGCAAGGTTGATGGAAGCCGCGCGAGTCCAGCTGCCAATGCTGTGTCCGATGTTAGGCTGCAGACTAGAACGCAATGGACGTCATTGGTACCTACCTTGTCTACGTTCACGCATGAATTCAAGATGATCTGGTCGTACACTGTCCTGCAAGGTCAAGTGTAACCGCTGCAGGGTCAAACAGCTCTCTGCGATCTCCAACATGGCGCCGGGCCATAATGGATTATACATCCGGTCGTACAATAGCTCATCAACGCAGGTAACCTGAGGTAGCATTGAAATACTATCTGGAAAACGGGCGCGGTATGGACTAACAACCTGTTCTCCGTCCATGACACCTTGCCATTGGTCGGCGTCTTCGTTCGTTTCTGTTTCTGGTTCAAGTGTCTCATCTCGTCCCTGTGTGACTAGGGCTAACGAAAGCTTTATTCCTTCCCTCCAGGAGTTGAACAGTTTAAACAAAGAGCGTACGGCCGTCCCAAATGCCTCGTCATTGCTCGAATCGGGTTCTGTTCATGGTATCCCTCAAGTTTCACCGCTTGATAGTCACGAATGTTGTGGGGCATGATGGCTGTATACTCCAGATAGCGAACATAGGAGCGCCGACGTTGGTTTGGACCAGATGCGAGACTCTCAAGCGTCGACAGGGATATAGTTCCCTTGTGGAAAATCATCGCTCTTCAATTTAAGAGTGTGGTAAATAAGTCGCTCGAATACAGGCTGCCATTGTTGGGAGACGCGAGCGCATTTGATAAGACATAAATGGTCCTCTCCAAGGTAGAGCGCGATATGCGTCAACAGTTCTGGTGGAAGGTGAGAAGCCATGACGATGCCGAAAGAAGTACTATCGTGTCCTGCGAGAGGTCGTTCTTGCTCAATCACGGTTAAAACCCGACTGAAGGGGATGTCAAGCGTGGAATCGCAAAGACCCTCAAGGTCAAAACATTGGTGAAATGGTGACGAACTGGTAGATTGATGCTGCGATAATGTGTTGCTTCCTTTTAAATTGCACGAGGAAAAGAAAAGGGGGAACTTGAAGATCTGATGTGGAGAAGTGCCCAGTACAACAATATCGGAAATTATACGGCTAAGCCAAAAAGGCGTCATGACCTAAACAGGCATATTTCCAAGCTGACATTTTCTGAATATAATGCGAGGCTAAATAAAGCATGATAAAGGAGTTTGTAGACGTCAGCGCGTCAAATATCTGTGAGATTTAGGACAATCCTGTTTACTACCAAGTAACTGTCCATTTACTGTCCTCTCCACATCTAATCAGCCAGAGCCTGACAAGACACTAAGCCGAACTCTTTCTGACGCAGTAAGCGTACCCAGGCCAGAGCCTACTGCAATCCCCGTTCAGAGCAGGGTTCAACTCATACAGAGCCTCCAGGGGAATTCCATATTTCGTCGCCATGTCCGCGCAGTATACACCTATCAAAGTTAGAACTCGGCATAGCGGCCCGGGGAGTGTTGACCTACCATCTTCCTGCATAACGTACTCAGTACAGGTACATGGAGTTCTTTGCTACCTCGCTCATGGGCTTTATGGACCGCTTCGGCTTCGACGGCGTTGACCTTGATTGGGAATACCCTGGAGCTGATGACCGTGGTGGAAGACCTGAAGATGTGTACAACTTTCCACGAATGATGGATATTCTCAAGTACTATCTGCAAGACCGCAATCGGTACTTCGAGAAATTCGGTCTTTCGATCACCGTACCGACTTCATACTGGTCCTTGCGCTGGTTTGACCTCTCCTGGTGGGCGAAATAGGGAGCTCCATATCGGTGGGTTGAAAATAGGTGTAGCCAGGCAGGGGCTGACAATGCAGTTAAATGCAGCTGACGCCATCACATCTGCACATTCGCATTCGCTGCATCCCGCAAGGATGGTGATCAAGTCGAGGTCCCATGTCTTCAGCTATCGTCGGCTACCTTGGAGGGTTTGGAGTTGCTCGTCCTTATCAGGTCCACTTTTGCCGGCCGGCAGATTCCTCTGACACGGTATCTATCTACTTACTAGGCACTGTCTTGGCCTAGAAAACGAGGACAAGCCATTCGCTGTACATACTACAGCCCTGACGACCTCGGTCATTCTAGGCACACCAGCCATCAACATGGCCTCTGCATCATCAGCATTCACATCTGCGCCAACCCCATCCGACCCCTCTGTCTACCAAACTGGCTTCGGGAATCGATTTGCATCTAAAGCAATCACGGACACATTACCTATTGCATGCAACATGCCTGAACAACGCAATACGATGTAGTCTCCGAACAGTTGAACGGGGCCCCCTTTGTCTCATCTCACCCCGTACTTCTCTTCTGCACCCTTGGTTCTATCAAATCCGCCCGTCAGTCGTACACGGGCAGCTTAGCCGCCTCCCGCAGAACCAGGACCTCGAAGCGAACTTCAGCCCCAGCAATGACAGTGTCACATTCACTCTGCAGGATATGGGGCGCCGGTCCTTATTAGAGATGAAGTAGCTTGAGAAGTGAAAGCTATCACAGCCCTACTTTGTCTCTGCCCCTTGGGCAGACAACAATACGTTCACTGCCAGTCTACTGTTGGCCTACGCTCACTACCAACCCACGTGGGTATAACTTGGAGTTGCTTGGTAAGGGGTCGGCTATGCTGAACATCTGTGTTGTATTTCAACATTCGAGCTAACTGCCGCCTATGCAGAGTAATAAGAATGCCGAATTACTAAAGAAGAATAAATCATCATTTGGTTACATTGAGCAGATGTCGAAATTGAGACTAAATTTATGGTGCGCTCATGGGTGAGCGAAAATAATTTGATAAGTTGCGTTACAACCTCCCAGTTGTTAAATTATCGCAGGACCGTCGTTCAAATTCTCACGTGGGTATCTATCCAATTATGCGCACAGGCGGTGTTGGTGTAAGCACACCTCTGAATGGACGGTTCGTCATAGTGGTGGTGGTAGTCATCCAGATGTGGCTTGTGTAGATGTCGTGTTGTGTTGGATGTAATAAACGTCATCCAATTGAGCAGCAGCCTAATCTTGCAAGTGCTGCCAGGAAACCATCAGGTAGAAAGATGATAAACTCCCTCTACATGTCTCTGTAGATGTATTTGATGGTGAGACTCCATATTTTCACACGAGTTGCATTTGTGGTCCTGCAAGTATGATGCCTTAAAATGTCGCTCGACACTGTTTATAGTCAGAGTATTTTTTTTATTATACTAAAAGTATACCACGGGCGTTGGCTTTTTCTTAGGCTGTTCCTTCGGGGTTGTAGATTGCTCCTCCTATACTGGGGCGGTTAGCTGCTCTTCGGACTTGCGCTTTTTAGGTAGTGGAGGGGTGGTTCGGTCTTCGTCTTTAGATAGTGCAGAGTATTTCACCTCCAGCTTGACAAAACAGGCTCGTATCTCTTTGTTGGAGGACTCGGCGGCCTTGGCCGCTCGATCTCTGTATGGATGGTTCAACACGGCGCCAGAACCCTAACGTACCTCTCTCGCAGCGCGGGACGCGGCTGAAGATGTCGATGATTCTCCGCGACCAGATGTTCGGGGAGATGAGCATTGAGGACTGGGATATCGTCACGGCGCCCAAGGTCCAGGGGAATTGGAACCTCCACGAGGTTACCACGAGCCTTTCTCGATGCGTTTGTGCATTACCGCGCCAGCATGGATCTCCCGTGCACAGCGATTGATCTTGGCGCAATAGAGGGCGTCGGCTATCTGTCTGAGAACCAGGAGCTGTTGAGAAAGATGCAGGGGGCGGGGTGGAGGCCTGTGCAGGAGGTTGAACTGCTCAATGCGCTGGAGCTGGGGATGAAACCCAGCTCGACCAACACTTTCCTCCTCGGCGTTATTCCGAGCATCTCTCTTAGCAATCCCAACAGCAGTACCCGCCTGCGACGCGACGCCCGGCTAGCCGCATACTACAACATCAGCGGCGGTGCCAGTCAAGCCAGCTCGGCAACAGACGGATTGCGCGCCTTCCTGGCGCAGTCAGGAAAGACCCGAGCGCGCTCAAGTGCCCCGAGGCGGCGGAGCTGCTCGCAAGGGAAATTGGAAAGAAGTTGTTCGGTCTGTTGTTGCTTGGAAACGCGGAAGTGGATATTAATGTGAGCACGGCGGATATGGGCCTGGACTCATTGGTGGCGATCGAGCTGAGGGCTCGGTGAAAGCTTACCTTTGGGCTTGAGAATAGCACGCTCGAATGATGAGTCTGGGGACGCTGGAGGCGTTGGGGAAACGGGCGGCGGATGGGCTGATTCAGTTGCATGGGCTATAGAGGTCAATGGTTAGTGTTGGATAGAAGACAGATGTACTCAAAGTTATGATTCCAGCATTTTTTGGATATTCTACCAATCGAAGCGATCGATATAGTGCTGTGTCCAAGGGAGAAGGTAAAGAAGGCTCCAGGCCTGTATGAGTATTGCCATGTATTGTTTTACTATATTATCTTCTAGGCGGTTCAGGAACTAGTAAGTACAGAAAGCGCTCTAGTTGTCTCTTAACATCCCAACGCTTAATCCTTCACATTGCATGCAAGTGAACCTATAAACTGTCCATCAAGTCTATTGCACCCTAGCCAATGCGTAAACAAACAAGAGCTTTAAGTGCTCATACCCGCTCCCACGGCGCTTGGATCCAAGCAGGCTCCGTGGCCATCATTGTAGGTGGCTGTACCCTATGTATGAGCCTAGTGTTGTTCGCCCATGTGTCATCTACTACCGCCTATTCCGGTTCGTTGGAGAAGATTTCAGCCACTCTCTTATCAACATCCTTCAGAGCACTTATAAACCCAGCGCGGGCTCCTGGCAAGTTGCCCAGACACGCTTGACTTTGTCCGCTGTCGCAAGTTTGTCGTATGATTTGAAGATCCGTGCGAGCGCCTTGTAATGATTATTCTCTGGTGATTCGTTAGAGATGTTTTGGTGCTCCTCAAAAAATTTGAGCCCTTTCAGCGTGGAGGGTAAGTGAGCCAAGGTATAGAAGTAGCCGCCAACAACTAAGGAATTATCTGGCGTGAAGACGGCGTGCGGACATGAGGGGGTCATAACACTGATAGCTGTCAGGCAAGGTAATTGAAAGATAAAGGATGACTCACAATAGATCACCTACTCGAACCCAGCCACCTTCATATCCATTAAATTGTTCGGAACCAAGTCGTGCCAGTAAGCGGACAGCATTTATATTGGTTATGCGAGGTAAATAAACAATCTTGCGGCCATGAAGGACATACAACCACGTGAGTATTGTATCAATGTTAACATGAATTGGAGATATAGGATCCCTAGTACTCAGAAGAAGGAACTCTTTATATGAGTTAACCCAGCTAGAGTCAGTTTTTCTAATAAAAGTCTTAGTCCACAATTAGAGATTGATAGATGAGCAGGATGAGGCAGAGACGTACCAGGCTAGCTGGGTTAAATCAGACTCAATATTAGGGAGTGGGCAATAATGGCCTATCCTGTTCTCAATCAAGACAGTTCAATGCCGTTCGCGGATCCTTCCCTAGTGCTCGATGACATTTTTCAATAGATCGCTTTTCAGCGCGTTTGTCTTCCTTTGTCTTCCTCATTTATAGAGTAATCATACACATTAACTAACTTCTAAGGGTTATCCCGCATAAACTCCCAAAATGTCTCCCATGATATTTGGCGAGAACTGATTAAGCGAGTAGGAGTCTCAACTGAAAAAGAAGTGGACAAGAAAATTGCTGCTTAAGGCATTCTCTTAAGCTTTGAGAGTCGTCAATAGTGATAACATCTTCTACCGACAGTGATGGTTCGCGATAGAGAGCAGTCTCCTGTAAGGCGAATCCTTCCTTGAACCATGGAGCGCAGGATGCTTCAATGAAATCCGCTTGGTTTGGATCTAGAACTACATATCACCGTCGGGGGGCTTGCTCGATTGAGAATGGAGTATTGACAATGGTAGGTTTACTCTGCAGTCTCACACGAGCACTCACTGCTAAACGAATTCGCCGCAACGGCACTGTCTATATGGATATTAGCCTCTTTAATTAATTGTTCCAAGGCGCAGGGCACCTCACTCATCCATGTACACCCGACGGCTGCGATTCCCGATGGATTTTTCGCTCCATAACCCATCTAGGCAGCAACGCCAGGATCAGGTTCGTCTATAACCCATCGTCATGAGGAGAGGTGTTACGAATCTGAAAGCTCTCGAATTATCCCGGCCACTTGAGGTGTGGGAGATAGTACGAACAGCGCTCCGGCCTCACCAAAGCTCGTCCGGTACTAGTGTTCGACTCGGCGCCGCGGTGGATGGCGTCAGGAACCATCTCCCCTTCCATACTAAAAAATACCACATACAGAGACCAGAGCCTTGCCGCTTGGTTGCTGTGCCACGCTGTGGTATGTGGGCTGTCTGGAGCGACGTAGCCCTAGTGACCCCGGGTCTTCTAGTATCACGCTGACGGCGCCGATACATATAGAACTCGACGATAGTTGGAAGCTTTCGGGCTGGTTGCTTTTCGGACAGAGGAGCTTGTCAGTCTTTGCTGGAGACCGGCGACTATGAGTATTTATGGTTACCAGTTGGGTACCGACAGAAAGGAATCTTTCAAGAACCTTAGATTTTTCTACTAATCCAGCAGCCAACGCAAGAACGCTCCCGGGCGGGGGATAACTTCCTGTTCAAGACATTGTATAACCGTCCTGGTTTAGTATCCCCCAAGGCATCCGATTGTGCCATGAACTGTTTTGATCTCCTCCAAAACGGGGAGTTCGATATTTCTGGAATCAAACATCTGAGCCTCGGTGAGTTTCAGGATGGTCAGATCGTTATCCTGCTCGGGACGTCTATCCTTGGGACCTTCCTTGAATGGGTGATCGATTGTAATCTGCGCCAAATCTGGTATTCGCGCCAGATATAGAGGGTTTCTGATCATTGTTATGTCTGTAAGACGCCGCGCATGCTGCAGCCGTCCCGGCAGGATCCTCTGCGCATGGGGGGGGAGCTCAGATAGTAATCGCTGTGCATGTCTGAGTTGTCGCTGTAGAAGAGGAGGGGTGGGGTCGGAGCTGAGAGGCACAGACTCGTCCCTGTGTGAACTCGGGGTCCGATCCAGTTAGGTAGGTAAGTGCCACACAGCGTCGGTTCATGTTCCGGTGCGCTTGACAACGTTCGCCATTTTCAATCACCTCCGTGGACCGCAGGCGGCCGGTGGCCGCGTCGACCACATGGGTGGGTCGAGGAAATATCCACCAACGTTGACTCTAAAGTGAGCCGTTTGTCGGTCCTGGGAGATGCCAGAAACGTTCAGCTTAGGCTTCGGCCATCTTTTGGATTAATTAGGTTTGGTCATGGCACCATCTCTTGGCGGGGGAAGATTCTGTCGTCACGTCGTAGGTGGTCAAGAAGGCATACCTGACCTCGTAGACATGCCTGCAAGAGGCCAAAACATACCACCAGAGAGAAGCACCCATGCTCGTTTCTGGCTGCCTACATCGCTAGAATAGCTAGAAGCGTCTTCCAAGAGCCAGCCAGCCACCTCGTCTGCGCATATACCTCCTCGACCGACGGACCTGCACAGGTAATTTAATTTATTTGAGGAGCGCCCTTCAGCTGCCAGTCATGCGGAACCACGGCAAAGGATTCAGGGACATTCATGGGCGGCTGTGCTGTCGATGTAACTTTAGCTGGAAATACCAAGCAGATAGTCATTAGAAGATTTGCATCGGAATAACGCTGCGCGCTTCTGTACTTACGATGTTCTCGCGTACCCACTGGGGCCCCAAGTAGTCATCAACGTCAATGATATCGCCGTATACTTCCACCTTGCCCCGTGGTGTCGGTAGATCAGAGGAGACTGGCTTGAAGCGCCGATATGCTGTATTGCGCTATTCGGCCTAAAGGACGCAGAGAAGTCCGAAACCGATTTTCCAATTCCTCCTGCAAAGCCATTCGGATTTTAATCGTCAGCGCGGTATTCTTGCTTGGCGATGGATAGAATGAATCTTTCGGCATGTATCGCACCATTAAACTCCATACATATCTATTGCTAGGCCTACCTCAACTTCAGCAATCCACGGCCACGTATCTCAGCCTCACAGGCTAACAGAGGATAAAGGGTTGCATGTATTCCATAGGAATGGATACCATGGAATTACAACGGACACCATCCTCTCATGTTATGCGTATGCCTCTTGTATGTTGTATGTTGCGGCTGAAGAGGGTCATAGAATAGATCAGGAGCACTATAACGGTGCTGAAGCTCGATCTTGAGACTCCGAAGAATGAGATGGTGGGTTTGGGTTGGGTTCAGGTTTGGGCTTGGGCTTGGAAGATCTGTCGGAGATGGAAGTCATCGACTGACCAGGAATGTAGACGCGGATCTAAACTTGAACTAATCTCCGAACCCTCTCAGGAATCCGAGTAGTCACATCCCGAAGAACGGCGAGAAGGTGTACTGCCTCAGTCGTTCGAACTAACGAGGACTTCATATCGACGCGCGGTGTCTGAGCCTTCCGAGCTTCCAAAGAAATGAGGTCGAAGAAGAGTCTCCGAGAGTGTTGAAGAAAGTAGAATCTCAACAGAGAAAGCCGAGGGGCGACGGCCTTTTTATGCCCGTCTCCAGCTCCATGGTCTAGTGAAGGTTTTCCGTGGTGATTGACGGCTTGAGTTGGATGTTTACTGGGGTTATGGAAGAAAGGACAGGATTCACTGTGTTATTCTGAGATCTCGACCAGGTTCACCGTGATATCCTTGGGTCAGATAAGGAAATTCCAAGTTACAGTAGCCCTAACATTCACTTACCCCACAGCCTTCACGAAATCTGTACTTGTCTGGCTCACTATGAGTGTTGCTACAGGCCGGGTCGGCTAGAGCATTCAGCCGGAATATGCCATGCCTCCTCTACCATCTAGTGCCCACGCTGTTGGGGTCCGTACGACGTGAGACGTACTACGTCTTAGGGTAAGCAAGGCAGGGTAGGCAAGGCAAGCCATCTCCCGTCCCGCTCACCCCGGCCGAGGCCTTCAGTCCGCCATGTGGAAGTATGGCGCATATCCACCGTGAGGCTGCCATTGCGCATAGCTGAAAGAGTCGTGGAGATACCGCTCCCTCCTCACTGACTGCTTCGTAGACAGCTCATCTCAGCTCTGTCCCGGCGACAAGGTTCCAGCCATCTATTTCATCCGTCCGCTCGGGTTCGATGGGCGCGCCGTGCATCCCGAGATCTCGTACTCGTGCAACCAGAGCTTCCCTAACAATGTCTGTGCTCAAACACTTCTAATCGATGTACAACGGATGCATCGGGACTAGGTACCTACCTAGACACAACCCATGCTCTCATCAGCACGACTCACTCATCACTAAGTTACCTCAAGGTCGGGATGAGATGAGACATGCTAGGAACAGCTCTGGAGGCTGTGCACCTGGTGTTCGACTTCAGCTCGGTTAGATTAGTTCTTGTTCTTCATTCATCCTGCCCTCTTCCTGAAAAAAAAAAAAAAAAAAAAAAAAAAAAAAAAAAAAAAAAAATTTAAATAAATAAAAGGAAGAAAGAAAGAAAGGTAAATTGAGCACTCAGCCTTATCCCCTCTATCTCTCCTCTATGTCGGGTGCTTTGCTCCCTTACCCACCTCCACCTCCCTCGGCCGAGCCAGATGCGCAATTAATTGCACAGTGCAACCAACGTGGAATCGATTCTGGGGCCTGATCTCGATACTAATCTCAATTACCACCTGGATGTGATGTGCTCTGATGCGATGCGACGCGAGTGGGATTGTCCTACCTGTCTGTCTTACTCATACCCCGACGAGACGGAGAAGAGAGGACCTACCCATAATTATCTTCCCAAGGCAGCCTAAGGGAGCGCGCGATCTCCGTAAAACATAATTATCTAATAGGACAAGACAACACAGGTAGACAGCCGGAGCCTTATAGGTAGGTGCTCCTAGGTAACCAACCAACCAACCAACCAACCAGTTACCTCTACATCCATGAAACGCAAGGCTCCTGGGCAAACGAACGCACCTGATTCTAGCCAATTCCATTCTGCTTGGTTTGTGGCCAAAATAGCTGGACGAGTACTTGAGTACCTACTACACGACTAACACTACCCTACCTGGACGCTGTCGGAAGGATCGCCTATTAACAAACCGATCGGCGATACCTTCCTTAGGCTTACCCCGGTAATTCGAGTGAGATGCGGGGAATTCAGACTCGGGCTCAGGCTCATCCTTGCATGAACCATTCGAATGCAGCCCAGAACGAAATGGCCGGGATGAATATCATTGGGTAGGTGGAGTCATAAGACCTCCGCTGTTAGAATGTCGGCATTTCTCACGTCCAGGCTCTGATAACAGGAACAGTCTGATGTTTGCTTTTGCCTTTGCCAGGCGAGGATACCTGCCTGCCCAGGCGAGAGATCTATCTCCTGAGGAACTGCGTTGGCCCCGTGCAGGTCGGGGTCGAAACCACCATCAGGGGCTGAAAGCCGGGGCTGGGATACGTTTGTACGGTAAGTACGGAGCAAATCGAGGACTGAATCAGATGAGCTGCTATTAAGCTATTGAAAAAGAGTGATCGCTAACTATTCGGACTCCGTTCAAACAAATAAGTGCCGTGAATCGCCCAAGTGAAAACAAATCTACACCGGGTATTATTGCCCCGGTGCATCTACCAATGACATATTCCCCCCTCGCTGTCGGCGGCTGTCCATGTCCCTGCCAGGCCAACCACTTTTAGATCACCATCGGGCTGCTCGTCCAGTTTGCTCAATGACGCAAAGCTCGGTTCCGATGACCTCGTCTTCAACAATCGACGTGCCCACGCATCGACCATTGGCTCTCCCGTCTCGTCTCGAGCCTGCTTGAGGAACGGGATCAGTGCCGTGCCTCCTGTACCACGCAGTTTGCTTCTATCCGGCTTCTCGCCATTTCGGGCGCTCGCGCTCGCGAGGTTGAGAGTCGAGGACTGTCGCGAGGTTGATGAAGCTGTGGACCGTTCTTGTGCCTTTTGCGATGGGTTGATGATGTACCGCGACACCATTTGAATGTGTTTTGTTCTCATTGACCGGAGCACTGATAAGCACGCATCATATGCGAGACACAAGGCTTTGTCAGAACGGCGTGCCTCCACGTATTCTCGGATGTTGGCGACGGCGCTGGTGTGCTCTAAGAATCGTCGATGAGGGCCTGGCATGTAGGAGCGCATCTCCTGAATGAAACCGTGACGCGGACCAGCCGCGACCCCATTACTGCCAGACGAATCTGGCCGAGTCTCACCAGTGGGACGGTGTTCAACACCTAGAGCAATATCGAAAAATTGGATCAAGGAGCTTTGGGCGTTGCTTCCGCCGCCATACTGACGGTATTCTGCATGTCTTCCATCATCAAAGAGCAGGCCGTTCGGAAGGCCGGCATCGGCCATGTTCTTGCTACCGGCGAGGTACGGTCGGATACGGTGGTAGAACACATGAGGGTCGTTGTGCTCGTACATTCTCTCCAGCAGAGCTCCAATTTCATCAATCATTTCTGCGAGTGCCTGCAAGTATTCTGTCACGACGCGGCTATTGCCAGCCCGGGCGGCGGCGACCGCTTGCAATACCAGAGATATGGCCGGGCCACCACGGGCTTCAATGGCCACTGATATGAGATAGAACCATTGCTCGTCCAGAGAGCCGGTAATTGTATTAATGCAGGAGAGGTTGTCCAAGTCGTCTAGAGGTTCGTCTTCAAAAATTGGCTTGAAGTTCCAGAGAACCAAACCGGCGTATGTGGCGACAGGAGGGAGGTCGAGGTGGTCGCATACTTCAAGAAGTGGAACCGTCAGCTGTGGTGGAATTCTCTAGTTTCATTAGCCCAAGTATACAGTAAAGTATAGGAAAGAAATACCTCTGCTGGTGTGGATCCGCCCCAGACGTAGCCATGAAGAATGAACCCCAAGATGGAATACGCTCGTCGCCACTCTGGCTCGGTCTCGAGATACGACGTTGAGAGCATGGGCATATTATCAACGGCCTGCCGGATCCTCCTGCTCAGCAGGAGCGACTGGATGTTAGACGCGATCCATTCCCACTTGGCGTAATATCGATCCGGTAGCTGCTCAAGGGGCGGTTCTGAAGGGAGAAAGCCAGTATCTGGCGAGATGCCGTACTCCGCTGGGATTGGAATCGGAGGAAGCATTGTGGTTGTATGGAAGCGGAAAGGTGCAATTGAGAGACTGGAAACTGCCGCCCCGGTATAAATATTATCAGACACGTGCTCTCTTCAAACGGGAGCCTTGCTGTCGGCTGGATAGACAAAGAAGGTAAACGCCTTGGAGGACTGAGGCCCTCACGGCTGTCATGGACGGTTCAGGCCAGACGATAACGACAAAGGTGAGATGGGACAAAGAGGTACGCAGATGACCTCTGCGGTGGTGAACCGAGCACTCCTGCCTCGTCTCTCAATGGAGGGGAAGTATGAGGCGAGAAGACTTATTTGTCAATCTCGAAGGTCGACAGGGAATGCAATCCGCAAGGAAGAAGACCTCGATACGAGGGTGCTTGCAATGCGTGGAAATATGCTTGACGCAGCTCGGGAGCAAGGTAGGACAAGCTGCAGGAGAAGCAGGCAGCAGCAAGCACGATGATGCACACAGGAACCTGGTTTGCCACCCAAATTTGTTTTGCTAATAGAAGTCTGAGAAAGGTTCAGGAACTGAAAGTTGAAAGAAGGAGAAAGAGTGACGGGAAGAGACATTTGTAAACTCCGCAACGGGAGACAGGAATTAGATTAGCCGGCTTATCCAATGATCATGATTCGCAATGAGCAAGCCCGAGGAAAGAGAGAAAGATCGGAGCAGTTGCGAACTCTGACCAGGTGGGCCAAGTAGGAAGGCGAGCACGGGATCGTTTGCCTCCATCGTCTTTTAGAGGGGTGCAATATAGGTGACGGGCAGCGGTAGTCAAGAGAAGGGAGTTATGGGAGAGGGAATGGGGAAAGGACTGGAATGGAATATTGGGTGTTGAAGTCGCAGAGAAGTTGACTGTTTGTAGATACTTGCTACCCCGGACTCCAGACGTTGGTTACAGTCGAAGTATAGATCGTATAGATGCATGAAGACACCAGCAAGGCGTTGGGTGGAAGCGAAAGGGGTGTGCAGGCGTTGAGTGGTAGCGCAAGGACTAGAGAATGAACCGGAAGGCAGGCTGTGGGTGCAGATTCGCCTGCCCAGCCTTAAGCGAGACTTTAGCCTCTCTCGCTCTCACTCACGCCGCCCCGTTGAGTCTCCGGTGAGGCAAATCCCGTGGGTCTGGACTGCTGCCGTCCATGGTACTATTCACGTGAATGGCAACGGCTCCGGAGTCGGAGGTCAAGCAATGTCAGCGTCGGATTTTACATGCAAGGGCCGGTCTAGCTACTAAACATGGATGCTGTTGAAAGGTTCAAGTTGGAAATAGCATGAAAAAGACGGACGCGGATACTGTCAAGGGCGGAGCACACCTTCGTCTTCCAATAGTCAGCCCTAATCAATGGCGATCTACATCTATCCGTCATATGTACTTTGGTATTTTGTAAGAACTGGCAACGATAAGGACATGCTATAAGTATTTCGGTAATGAGATCAAAGAATCAAGTGCCCGATGTTGGCCCCTTCGCTCCCCCTAGCAGGCCATTGAGGAAGGTGCAATTGTGACCATCTGTTAATGAAGCAAATCCCCGATGATCTCTTGCAACATAACGTCATTTAGAGCGAGTGCTATAGACCAGCATTATAATTCTCGAGCCTCTCAACAAAGACTGCCTCAATCTCATTTGGTCCCTGTTACCGCTGTGAGCGAGTCTGCAGGGCATGGCAGGCGAGCATCAAGCGATGGGCTAGATACGGATTACCATCTCGGTTTGGGAAGTACAGGCACAAAACATTATCACCGGATGGCGAAGCTGAAGATTATGGTTCGGAAATTCGAATGTCCAAAGACTTAGGTCCTTGCCCCATCCACTCACTTTCCGATAGAGTTGACCACGGTCCCAGCCCACCAGGAAAGAGCAGTGCAGTGGCATTCCTCTACTTGCACATACATTCTCTCCGACATTCAATTGATCCGGTCATCGAAAGAACTTTGCCGTCTGGGCCACCGACTGGCCAAAGGGGATTCGGTGGGCTCGGCTCGACGACAAAGCCGGAGTGTTCGCGCCAGAGGGAGAGCATATCTCGCTAGCCGATTTGAACCTCGAATCTCGTTCTCCCCGCATTTCAGCCCTCCTACCCTGTTAAGACTAAAAGTGAATAACTAATTGAGTTGGAATATGTCAGTGAGGATCTCATGAAGTGCAAGTGGTGAGCTATTATCTTCCTGGCACTGCTCGGGTCTCATACGGATGGATTGGATAGGGACTACGGCCGTTGAATAATCCTTCTTTTCTCCTTGATGCATCAGGTTACCATTTTTACTCACCTCTGCGGTATACAACGCCACTATATTTTTTCATGACCAGGCATATCCGCGACTGCTCCCGTTCGGGCGGGATCAGGGATTCCTACTCCTCGAGCAAGCACCCTCGCAGTTCGCTTATGTTTGCCTTGGCCGCGCGCTTGACCTCAGTCTTTGCTGAAATCGACCTTATGATAGATATACAGACCTTGAACTGCCGATGTCCCTTAAGGACCATGACATCCACCCCATCTCTTTAGACAGCGGAGTGTACTTAGTCGGCACAAGCAAGTCCGAAAACAACGAAACCAGGCAGACCCAGCAAGAGATAAACATAATCGAGATTAAACCCAAGAGCAACAATACACTCATCATCCACCACCTCTCATCATCTCCAGCACATCACAAATTCCCCTCAATCCCCCGCGGCCGCACGAGAGTCCATCCTTCCCAACAGCATTGCCTTCGCAACTGAAACCACCATATTGCCCTTTACCCTCACCAATAATAATACCTGTGAATACCACATCCACGAAATCTGGTCACTTGACAGTCGCAGTCCCAGCACGCAACTCGCAACCTCGTCCGTATCCTGCACGTCCAGTGGCCGCCTCCAGAGCTATCCCCCATTGGCGAGACACCGCTATCTAGCTGGAGTACTAAAATATCCGGCCTCGATGGTGCCACCGATTCCGAATCTGACAGCGAGACTCGAACCGAGAGATCTAGTTATTATTACCCCCGGCACCGGCACTCTATACCATGATCTCTTGCTCCGGTCTAACTGTCCTACAAGATCAAGCGAGCCGGGAGACGCTATTTTGTCGTCTAGAGAAGATGAACCCGCCTCCGGAAATCCTCGCCCAAATCTCTGGCGATGAGTCTGGCATGATGGACGAGCTGGAGTACTTCGAATGCATTCCATCTATGCCCATGGAATATCTACTGGAGATCCAGGCGATGAAGGTAGTAGGAGCCGGCGTTGCGAGTGCGAGTACCAGTGGCACCGTGGGTGAATTTGAAGTTAAGCTTGTCGACGAGGGAATGCTCCAGGTGAGAAGCAGACATATGTGGTATTCGCCGAGGGGTGCGGGTTTTTATCTGATGAAGATTGGGTAGGTAGGTGCATTGGGCAAGGGGCTTGACGGTGGGATTGGGAATGGGCATGGGAATGTTACCGTCTTCGTGGATAATATCTGGATTCTATATTCAGTACAAAGTAGCACTTTAGGGGAATTAAGACAGTCGAGTCGTTCTGTTCATTTATGATATGATACAACTTGAACCTTGAAAAATCCAACGCCGTGTAGATATGATACCGAATTATAGAAAGAAAGGAGGAAAAAAAGAACAACCCCAACGTACTTTTCACCTCACCTCGACACGCCATAAACGGCCCTCTTAATGCCCACTCCACTCAATAGTATTCAAATCAATACCCTCCTGCACAAGCTCCCACAGCGGACTCAACTCACGCAAGAAATCCACTCGCTCGCGCACAGCCTTAAGCACGTAATCAATCTCCGCTTCCGTCGTGAACCGCCCAATACCGAAACGGATACTGCTGTGCGCGCTCTCGTCGCTGCTTCCCAGCGCGCGGAGAACGTAGCTGGGTTCCAGCGAGGCTGAGGTACAGGCACTACCGGAGGACAGGGCGATGTCCTTGAGGGCCATGAGGAGGGACTCGCCTTCGACGTAGGCGAAGGAGACGTTCACGCAGCCGGGGTAGCGGCGTTCGGGGTCGCCGTTTAGGGCGGTGTGCTCCATGGCCAGGAGGCCGTCGGAGAGGCGCTTGGAGAGGCGGGTGACGTATTTGGAGTCGTACTACATTATGTTCGTTAGCGATGGCTATGACTTTCAAAGTGTGCTTGAAACATGGACGAGCGACTCATCACCCCTGCTATGTTCTTCAATGACCACAGGACACGCGGAGCGTGTAGCTACCCCAATGGCCTCTCTAGTATTTTGCAAAGCGAATAATCTTCGTCGCCAAACAGTAAACTTGATTAGGGGCGCTTACCTCCATATCTTGCTTCGCAACACGGCAAGCCTCACCGAATCCAACAACAAGGTGGGGAGCGAGAGTACCACTGCGCAAACCTCGCTCCTGCCCACCACCAGAGATGATAGGCTCGAGACGGACCCTAGGTCGGCGACGAACGTAGCAGGCGCCGATTCCCTTAGGGCCGTAGATCTTGTGGCTGGAGATGGACAGCAGATCGATGTTCATCTTGTTGACGTCGAGCGGGATCTTGCCCACAGCCTGGGCGGCATCGGTGTGGAAGAACACCTTCTTCGAGCGGCAGAGCTTTCCAATCTCTTCCAGAGGCTGGACGACACCAATCTCGTTGTTGACAGCCATGATACTGACGAGAGCAGTATCCGGGCGCAGAGCAGCTTCCAAGTCCTCGATCTTGACCAAACCGTTGCTTTGGACAGGCAGGTATGTGACATCGAAGCCCTCGTCCTGAAGATGCCGGCAGCTGTCAAGGACACACTTGTGCTCCGTCTGGCTAGTGATAATGTGCTTTTTCTTTCCGGAGCGGCCAAAGAACCGCGCGACACCCTTGATACTCATATTGTTACTCTCCGTCGCACCACTCGTGAAGACAATCTCCTTCGCATCCGCCCCAATCAAGCTCGCAATATGTCCACGGGCCTGCTCGACAGCCTTTTCCGATTCCCAACCGTAAGCGTGGGTCCGCGAGTGCGGGTTTCCGTAGATGCCGGTGAGATACGGGAGCATAGCGTCAAGAACACGAGGGTCGGTCGGAGTGGTCGCCTGCGCATCGAGGTAGATCGGTCGCGTTCCTTCATCCATGATCGTGGCCTGTTTGAGGATGCCCGCGGCCGGGCTCATCGCGGCATCTCCGGAGACGCCAGCGGCGGGAAGCTCGGTGTTTCCGGGCTTGAGGCCGGTCTGCTTCAGGAACTCCTTCTGCTCATGCTTGATTGCCGTGTCGACCGAGACCTGGGCATTTCCAGCCTTGGTCTCGGTGACATACGTCCTGTAGCCCGGGGTGGCGAGCGCCCTGCGGGAGAGCAGGGACTGTGAAGAGAGACGGCGCGCATAGGCTCGAGAAGCCTGTTTCAAGGCGAAAGGAGCAGCGCTAGACATGATGGGTAGCAATTTACAGCTCCAACATAGGATGATCCAGCAATATTCGAGAATAGAAGACGGCAAACGCCAGAGGGAGCAGCGAAGGGCAGAGTGACGTGGGATTTGGGGGAAAAAGTCGGGGCCTGGTTATCTCATTGCCAAGCCACGCTATCCCTGATCTGGTTTATCTCCGACCCCGGAGTTCGGAGCTTCTTCGTCTCCTCCGTCTTCTCTCTATAGTACCGGCATCTCTAAGGACAGTCTGCGTATACTGTCTTTTTCACAAAAAAAATGGTCTTGTCTACAGATATATCAGGCTATGATTGTACTACCCACAAGCTTCGAGGCATACTCATGTCTTCCAGCGTTTCCATGAGCTCCCAAAACCCGAAATATATTTCATTTGACCCCGGGAAGGAACCGACACTTCTTCAACTTCAGGCTAAGGCAAAGCGAATATCCTGCAGGATGGCCAGTATGCCTCAGACTGGCGGGGCCAAAGGGCCCTTGTCCTTTAAGAAGGAGCGGTGCTTATCCACCTAAGCCAAGGTCACCGACGGCTTCCAACACAAAACGCTTTTTACTCCTTCATTATGGCTTTGCCGGGCACACAAGACGCAGCATACCACCATGAAGGGGAAGAAATGATGACCACCAGGGTGTCCAGCTGTGGTCATTTTTCGAGACTGAGCGGACTATTATCGGAATGATTGTAGGAAAGTCGTTTGCTGTCCTGGACCTTCCGGGAGAGAAGATCGGCCACTTGATCGCCAACCATTCAGATTACTGCAAATTCGACAGTCCCTCTGATCACGACTACTGCGGGCTCAGGGATGCATTTATCACGGCTATAAGGTCCATCGAGGTGCCCCAATCATCCTCGCGGTCCCAGGATCTTGAAGACCGGATGAGATCCTTGTCTCGGTATCTGGGCCTTTTAGAAAGCCCGGAAGCGGATTACGTGGACAAGATCGAACATCGAACTGCTGGCTCCTGTTTGTGGCTGACCGAAAAGAAATCATTTCTAGCCTGGATGACTCAGGACCAATCGCCCCGATGCTTTTGGCTCTCTGGTCAGCCAGCCTCCGGCAAGTCGATCATGACCGCACACATTATCCATTACCTTGAAGAAAGAAATTGAGACTGTACTGTTTGGCGCACATTCTTTACCTCGCGTATCCTACGAGCCTGTCTGCGTCAGACTCCGTACTGGGTCATTGATTCCATGGACGAATGTGAGAATCACCAAACTATCTTTCCATTCCTTGTCAAACTGCAAGACAGCTTCTCACTACGAATTCCCTTCAGGAGCCGTTCTTTGTCCATACAGCGGCTCATGTCATGTGAGAACATACCAAAAGTGTCTGACTTCATCACTCCGGATGCTTCGCTATGTGATATCAGACTTTTTACCCAGGTGCATTCGCCGTACTTCCTGGCGGAAAGCAATGAGGAACGCAGGGACTTAGAAGAGATCATTGCGAGATCCAATGGTAATTTCCTCTGGACGTACCTCGTCGTGAGGAAGATCATGGATGCAATCAGCGTAGAGCAGGTGCATGATATCCTCGCGTCCGTCCCACACGAGATTGGCCACCTCTATTCTCATACTGGACAAGGTCGTGCCAGCTCCTGGGACAGAAAAAGCTGCCCGAAGCATCTTCCGCTGGACACTGTGTGCTCTCCGACCACAGTATGTCGAGGAGCTGCAAGAGGCGCTGAAAATAGACATTGGCGGGACCGTGTGCCAGCCCGACCGAACAGTGGGGAGTATTTGTGGCAACCTGGTCGTTGTGGACGCCAGTTCCCGCGTCATGGCAGCACACCAGACACTCCGGGAGTACGTCTTCTAAAAGGACGCAAAAGACCAGTTCTCCCTGGAGGAGGCCGCCGAGCATGCCCGCATCGCAGACATCTGCCTAGCCTATCTCTCCAGTGATGCTCTCCAATTCCCCCAATTCCGCCGAGGCCGGCCGTCCAGTGTCCAGAGGGTAAAGCGGTCTCCATTTGCAGCTTACGCAACAGTCCACTTCTCCGATCATCTTGTGCGGACACCATCCACAAACCGGGAGTGACTGGGCCGAAGAGGAGCAGTGTGAGCACCACTATCGGCGACCTCCCATTAATGCAGATATTTCTCCGACTCCCGGCATGCTAGGCCTTGTCTACCGAGTTCGTCCTCTAAATTTCTGGAGTCTAGAAGGTTGCGAGTATCAAGTCCAGTTCCACCGGTCAGGAACCGCGTACACCGAGCCCCTGGTCCTTGCGTTCATCTTTAACCCAAGCCCCGAGCTCAAACTGGCTGCGGTTAGTTTCCAGGACGGCATGGCGATGACCTTTGACCCGGATACGCAGGTTGTGCATGCCACAGCAGACACGGATGCCACCGTGCTCATCGCCTTGCCCGACGGCACGGTCCTATCTGCTGGGACTGGGGACGGCATCATCAAGTTGTATGAGCTCGAGACCATAAAGCTGCTCAAGCAGATCTTTCACAGCCGGAAAATACCCGTGCACTTAATTCAACAGCACTTGTACGTGCTTTTTCGATATCCGTGGCAACTGCTGTAATGTCTGGGAGCCGTCCGTCCTCCTTCACCGCAGCGCGTCGGATGGTTCCAGTGTCTATATCAGTGAACGTACCTCGGAAGCACCAGATATAAGGAAGACACTTACATGGGCCGAGGACTTGTTGATTGTTTCAGTGGTTCCTCACCACCATGGCGATTTCGTCTTTTGCAGGCGTGAGAATGGATCAATAGCGGCGTATAGCACCAAGATCGGACATCTTGCACAAGAGCTGTGTCCTCACACTAACGTGGCTATTGATCTTCTATTGTGGAATCAAGCAGGAGATGTACTCGCCTGTGTGGATTGCGGCGGCCGACTAGTAGCCCGGCGGATCGCTCAAGAACAGCCTGGAGCATTCGAAATCAGCGAGCCTATCCTGGATGAGACTATGAGTTCTTTACCTCGCTAGATTCTGACGGGCGCCGATAGAGCTAGGCTGTTGGTGCCCATGAACGAGAATCACACTCTCTGGGATTTGAAGTCTAGCCGGCTGGTCAAAGAGTGCTTTACTTTAGTCAACAAATCCTGGAGGTGGACAATTCACCCGCAAGATAACGATATCTTGCTGCTTTTTGTTGGGAATCAAGCCCAGATCTACAGTTGGAGCTCATTCGACCTCTTATCCGGGACGACCCATGCACTACCACCCTCTCCTATAAACACCAGCAGTAGCAACAGCGAGGGAAACGATGCCGAAACAGACCTAGATATCACCCACGCCATCTCCCCAGCACAGTGCCAGAGCATATGCCTCGTCTCTTCGCGGGCGCAGCCAAGCGCAGCCTTAAGCGGAACTAAACAAGGTAGAAAACGTCACGCTGCAAGTGGACATTCCTACCACGCAATGCGCCTACTTCCCGCCAGATTACTCTCTTCTCCAACCGCAAACGCTAACACCAAAACTCAATCCTGTCCTCCGAACATCCCCGCCTTCATCCCATGCCACACCAGGTCTATAAAAGACCTAAAGATATCATCGGCGCGTACAGAAAACGACAGATCTTCCTGCAAAACAGCGGCTGGGTCTGCTCCGTTGACCTGGAAACCTTGATGTCAACATTGGCAGCTGCGACATCCTACACGCGTCATTTCTTCGTGCCCCCTCCGTGGCATAGTACCATTACGAGCCCGGCTGTAGCTATTACTCCCCAGGGAATCATTATACTCTCTGTTAGGGATGAGATCTCGGTTTTCCATTCGGGGCTGGAGTCGGAGGAGTTAGTGCTGGATTAGCGTAGGTATGTATAAAGCCTACGGAGGTCTTGTCCTTCTGGTTAAGATTACTTGGTATGGTACGGCATGATACGTATAGGATCAAAAGCTGCGTCGGCTAAGCCAGTGATGTCTCCTAGATTGTCTTGTATAGACCAGATTTATAACGATAATAAGAATTATCCTGTTTTGCCCACGGTCATCAATCCTCCCCCAACTTGCAGCACGCGCTTTCTGAACAGAGTTCCTTGATTCGAGTGAGGATAACGCGCCCCCAGCAGCGTATAAACGCCCACGGAGGCCCCCAGCATTGCAAGGGCTGAACCGTGGACACGAGAAAATATTCCCTTGGAACGACTTCACCCCCATGCGCAATGCGCTGCTTGTAATGCTCAAGCATCGGCTGCGTGTCCGCAGAGTTCGCCCTCCTATACGACGTTTCGTACCATAATGGATCCCGGGACGCCATCCTTTTCTCGGGCCAGTCACAAAAGACCCTCGCTATAATCTGGCTAGGAACCTAGAGCTCTTACATTTGCATCGCAGCCTGCTTTCTCCAATGACGGCGGTAATATGCGACAAGAGTGAGGAAGAACCGTATACATAGAGTGTCATTAGTTCATCTATATGGCGTAAGTATAGATTGTAACATCGCTAGCCCTAACCTAACCTAGCCTACTTAACTCACGAAATAACTCCCTTCTCAAGTAGATCTAATCCAACTCAAACATCAGCATTAAGCAGCCCCAAATAAACCCTCGCTACCGCCCATCGCCTCCCGAGAACCCTAAACTGGTCTTTAAGGACCTCCATTACGTTTTCTACTTCGGGGCTAGTCAGCTCCCTTGTCCTTGTTCCAGCTTCCGCGTCCGCGTCTGCAACAATCACTCCCGCAATAGTCTTCAAAGCGCGCCCATGATGAACCTGAGAATGCACCTGGCAAACCCTGTACGCAAAGTAGACCCCCCAAGGCGTCAATCCCTGTACATCACGGCTAACGAGGGAAGGGAATTTCTGCTCCCTGAGGTTGGTGTGCATCTCGGCTATTATTTGCGATACGATTTCGTGGGCTCGGGCTTGGGCGAGTTGGGTTGCTGCTGGTGCTGTTGCTGCCGTTGTTGGCGCTGGTGCTGTTGGCGGTGGGTTTGATGTAGGAGGATTGTTTGGCAGGTGTAGGTGGGGGTTGTAGAGGGCTATGAGGTACTGTAGTGTAGTATGTATGGTCAGTCATGTACCCAGAATGTTTTTGCTTTGTGAGCTGGCAAGGGTGTATTGCATTGAGCATGGCATAACATATTCGTCTCTGGGCCGGAAAAGGGATTTTCCAAACTCACATTCCCGGCCTTAAATGCAGCGGAGTGGAGGTGATGTCAAATATGTATACCGGAGGGTTACTGGTTACAAACCTATAAGTAAACGCAATCTGATCATAATCGGGCTGGTCAACTTGGTACGCGGCGAATAGCATAGATTGCAGCGTCTGGTCGAGCTGGTTACGGATAATATTGCTCTCTTCGTGCTCGTGCTCGCCGGCATCACCACCCATATCTTCATCGTTCCTCTCAATTTCATGGCTTGCGTACTTAGTGGTCGATTTAGAGTGTCCGTATCCCGGAGAATGACAGCCACTCAAATACTGCAAGACTAGCCCTAGCAGTCGCGCAGCTTGACTTAGGAAGCGCGAACTTGCTCATATGCGTCGATTTTGGATTCGAGATTGTCGATAGTAAAGCCGGATTGATGATCTAGTGCCGGTTAGAGCTTACCGTCCCAACCTAAAAGATACAGATAGCTTGAGCATACGCCATGATCCCATTCTTCATCATCGGCTGGCAGAAGGTCACCTAGGGCAGGGTGAGCCGTTGCGAGGGGTCGGCCTGTGGAGGCGATGGTTACAAATCTGTTTCAGGTTGGTGCATTTAGCTAGGTGTCCAATTCAATGAATACAGGAACCCCGATGAGAAGGATGAGGGGTGATACCGATCCAGAATCACAATAGCCCACCAGGCTCTTCTCCGCTCCTCGGCTTCGACGCTGGTCAGAACCCTCAGCGTGTTCATACTCGCTCTCGTCTTCGCATTGATCCCGATTCCCATGGCCTGCGCGTATCTCGCACAAGTTCCGATGGTAGTATAGACAGTTGGGTAGATAGCGTGGCCGAGCTCATATAGCGCAATGATGATATTAGCCTGCAAATCTTGGATCGACAAACTACCTAACCTATCGATGTCAACGTAAAAGTGTTTCGTCGCGTCGTATAACGCTGTGCGTGGGTTCTGGTTTCCATTTTCCGGTGGAATGGAGATTATGAGCTTCTGTGCTATGAGAGGAAGAGCAATCTCGGGGCTTAATGAGATTGAGGGTAAATATGCGAGGTGGATGTCGTAGAACCGTTTCTTGGATATGAACGGCATCCAGACGTGGATGCTGTCGAAGA
This sequence comes from Aspergillus undulatus, assembly GCF_047715775.1. NCBI lineage: Eukaryota > Fungi > Ascomycota > Eurotiomycetes > Eurotiales > Aspergillaceae > Aspergillus > Aspergillus undulatus. Next base: position 29,276 of record NW_027396696.1, on the reverse strand, counting down.
ATGTATCGGCTGTTTGTCGGATACTTTGCTGGTCTCCGAGGATGTGGAGGATATGATCCGGGATTAAGGAGATAGAGCGCGGGAGCTCCAGAGTGCCATGGCTAAGAAACGTTGGTCAAAGAAGAGGAGTGTTGGAGGTTGAGCTGTTGGTCTGCTGGCCTGGTATCGTCACCGTGAAGGGACAGCGACAAGGGTCGCGAGGTCGTTGTCAGAGCCGCAGGAGGTGCATAAGCTGGCGGAGATGCTCCAAACTCTGAACTTGAGCGGGTGTAATCACATTTGATATTCTTCCTAATGGCCAGAGTTTGATTGTATCGGCGGAGCAGTGTAGTAGAGAGTGGCTTACCGAGCACACAAGGAGCACTTAGGGAGCGCCTGTCACATTTCCGCTTACGCGATTTGAGTTTCGACAAACTTGGCGTAATGGGATGCTAGGTTCACCTGTCGGGGGATCCATAACGGTTGCAGGTGTTTGTCATGAGGAGTACAGTGGTGGCTTCAAAGTTGAAGTTGACGGCGGAAGATGGCGGCGGCCTGCTTGCGGGCTAGTTGCGGCTGCCGCACGGAATTGACCAAATTCGGTGATAAAGGTTTACCGATTATTAAAGTGAAAAGCCTATGCTCCGGCGCTTCCGCAAGGAAATGGGTCAATCGATTGGTCAGAATAAGAGTTTCAAAAGAAATCGAAGTATACCGACTCGAACCCCGCCCATGTCCGCGCGAGATATAAAGAAGCTTATATTCACCATAAAAGGAGTCATCGCAGTTTCTTCTCCAATTACATGCGTCGTGCTTCCTTGAGAACTATATACCTCCAAGTTCCTTCCACTCAGACCATGTCCCCCTCACCCTACGCAGCAGCACACGCCAACCCCCAAGGCGCCGGCGACGCCCGCCCAACAGCGCTCCAAATAATCCAAGACCAGAATCTCACCGACCAACTGACCGGAAAATTCATCGTCATAACCGGCGCAACATCCGGAATCGGACTCGAAACTGCTCTCGCCTTATCAACAACCGGGGCGATCCCTCTTCCTTACAGCCCGGGACATCCTGAAGGGGAAGGAAGCCCTGTCTGATGCCGGCGTCCTCGAGACGGGAACAGGTAGCGTCTCACTTGTCGAGATGGACCTAGCCTCGCTTCATAGTGTTCGCAAAGCAGCGAGTGAGATCCTCGCGGCGTCGAAGGGCCAGGTGAACATCCTAATCAATATTGCCGGGATGATGGGTATGCAAAAGCTGCAGTTGACAGGGCAGGCACGAAATGCATTTTGCGACAAATTATCTTGGTCATTTCCTTTTGTTTAAACTGCTCAAGCCAGCTTTGTTGGGAAGTGCGTCCTCGACATTCAACTCCCGCGTTGTTGTCGTCTCGAGCTCAGCCCATCGAGCCGGTAATATCGAGGTCGAGGGTTGGAACTACAATTTCCAAAAGACAGACTATGACTGGACAACACAAAGCTCGCAGGGATATACATGGCGAATGAAATTGACCGTCGGTATGGTGGACGGGGACTGCACGCGACGAATCTGCACCCCAGGGCAATTGACACGAATATATCGCGCCATGTGGGCCGGGGTTTTGTGGACGGGCTGCTGAGCAACCCAGATGTTGTGAGGGTAGTCAAGAGTGCTGAGCAGGGGACTGCGACGACCGTCGTCGCAGCGGTTGGGAAAGAGTGTGAAGACAGAGGTGGTGTTCATCCGGAGGACTGTGGGGAGGCGAAGCCGGGGGTGGATGATGGGCAGACATTTGGGATGGGCTGGGTGAAACGGACGTATGAGGAGCGGGTGGAGGGATGGCTTTGGGGGATGTCGTCTGAGCTGATCAGGGACAGCGCCAGGTAAGGGCGTCGTATACGCAGCCTAGATAACCATGTACGAGATATTCTGTGAGGATGATGCAGCTATATATACTTTACAAGGTAAGATTGGCTTTCGGAACCACCCGGCGGCCCACAGCGAAGCCTTAATTCAACCTCTTCAGGCCACAAACCATACCGCATCAACAATTGTCAAATATCAATATACCAAAAGCCCGGGGAGACAGGCCAATATGCCCAATCCATGCCATCTCATAATCGTCTGCTGCCACGCGATATACCTCGGCGGACCAACTAAGCCATTCAGAGGTCTCGCCGAAGAGGAATGGTAAGAGATATACCAACCAAACCAGCCCAACCCACAAGCCCAGAACAATTTCCAATTAGAATCACTTGAAGCACTATCTTAGTAGCAAATCATTTACTAACGAAATTTTTCTGTTTGCCCCGGCTACATAGGCTAATCGAGCCCTTTCAACGCGGGGAAACACCGACATTCATCGAACATATCAAGGCGGGAATTCGGCTACTGGCTGAGCACCCGGAGGCATTGCTTGTTTTTTCTGGGTATGTCTTGTCTTCTATGCCACTCCTCGAAATTGTGTACTGGGTTGATGTGGTCTGTTTATGATTGAATAGTACCCTACCTGGTGATGTAGTGCGAATGGGGTGTTTAGGACGTGTATACTGTATAAACTGACGAAGGTATCTAAACGCAGCGGAGCGACGAAACGGCCCACTACTGATATAACAGAAGGCGAATCATACTTGGTAAGTCTAGAATCATGTAGAAGACGACAGAAGTAACCAAGTCAAGTCAAGCCAAGCTGATTTTCGAACGCACAGAGCCTAGCAAAAAGCAACCACTACTTCGGCTACGCAGCTATAGACCCCAAAAACATAACGACCGAGACCTACGCAACAGATTCCTACCAGAACGTGCTATTCTCGCTCCTCCGCTTCCGACTGCTCACGGGCACATATCCGAGCAGAGTAACGGTCGTAACGCACGAATTCAAACGCGACCGGTTCATGGAGTGTCATTTCCCAGCTGTTGGGCTCGACGGGATGGGTGCTGTTGTTGGAATTAACCCGCCAGAGGCGGTTAGTCCGTTGAGGGAGTTGATGGAGGGGGAGGAGAAGAGGGGTATAGGGCTTTGGAGGAAGGATCGGTATGGGGTTGGGGAGGAGTTGAGGGGGAAGAGGGTGAAGAGGGGGTGGGTTGAGGGGATGGAGAGAGGGGTGTTGGTTGGTGTTGGGTTGGAGCCTGTAGTTGAGGAGTTGGTTTGTTGGGATGGGATGGAGTGGTTTCCTAGGAAGGGGGAATTGCCTTGGTGTAGGTGAAGATGGATGTTTATAAATGATCATGAATGCAATGTAGATATTCATCATGTGCCCAAGATATGTAATGAAGAGACTCCGATCAACGCCTGACCTGATTTATTCCACTCAATCGGCAAGGCGATAGCTGACCATCGTCTCTACCCTGTGATTATTTGTGCTGAAGCTCCGGAGCTGAACTTTCTCAGCGTTCTTGATGTCCTTGGCGTCGCTGTCACCCCACTCGACCGGAACATCCGAGTCTGCATCCGCATAGACGAGGACGTTGAATGTGCAGTCTCCGTCCAAAACGGGAAGGAATGTAACGGACGCGGTGATCTGTCGGAAAATAGCCTGGATCTCTTCTTGGATTTGCTTCTCTGTCTTCTCGACCGGTTCTGCAGCTTGGTCGGCGTCACTGGAAAAGAGAAGATCAGCCAGAGAATAGTAAGACAGCTTGAGAAGGACATACCCCGGTGTATCGTTCTCCTTATCCCCTGTCTTGCGAGCCGATTGACTCTTGGACTTCTTTCCAAAGATTTCCACGTCAAACTGCCATCGCTCCACATGTTCCCCGGTTTCCTTGTCTGTGATAACAACGACGAGCTTGGAGATCTTGCCGCCCATCATCCACTTGTTCAATTGAGACATGATCTTCTTGATGTACGCTTTCACCTGGTCATCGGCAGTAACTGGGTCGGTCAGCGGGAATCGAGGGAGAATCGCGGGCCTAGACTAACCGAGCATATTCAAGCCATATTTCTTGACACTGAAAAATAAGTCAGCGATCTGAGAAATATGAGGAGCCTCGGGAAAGGGGACTTACGTTGTGAAGTCTTCCGGAGGATAAACCCCTCGCTGGAACCTGGAATTGGAGGTTAACAGTTGGAGTACGAAAACTGACCGGTTATAGCTTACAAAATCGAGTTGATAGAGTATTCAAACTGTACATATTAGTATTTCGCATGGATTGATTGGGGCGTACTCACAAATTCAGCCACCAGCTTCCCCGATCCTGTTGCTAGTGAGACTCTGAAGATGCGGGGACGAAGGAGCACTCACCCTTCAAGGACAGCTTGTGAACCTTGGACTTGTCTTTTGACGTTGACATGACGGTGGATATGAGTTCAACAGTTTATGGCGACAAGGAAGGTAAGATACTTTGAATGTGCGTGCTGTTCAAGATTGAAGTGAAGAAGTCGAGTTTGTTTACTCGCGATAGTCACCGCGGCAATTTGGTCGACCGCCCGCGCCGCTGGACTGGTCACTTCTCCGCAGCCAACTTTTTTGCCGATCAATCTCCGGTGTCTGACCACCACGCACCTCACCTCACCTGTCTACCAGCCCAGCAAGCGTCATTCCCATGCTCCTGCAGCACTCCCAATGCGAGGATGCCTGCAGTTAGCCAGATGGCTGAGCGCGGCTCCGCAATGGCCTGCGTCCAGCCTTCTTAAGGCGCCCCGATCTTCCTTCGCAACGCGGTCTTTCACCACCACTGCTCAATACAATGCCTCAAGGGGTCCGACGAAAGTTCATATGACCGACCTTGAAACGCGAATAGCGGCGATTCCAATTGAACGATACCGAAACTTCTGCATTGTCGCCCACGTTGACCATGGAAAGAGTACGCTCTCCGACCGACTCCTTGAACTCACCGGCACGATTCAATCGGGATCGAACAAGCAAATTCTAGACAAACTCGATGTCGAACGGGAACGAGGAATAACGGTCAAAGCACAGACATGTACGATGATATACAACCATAAAGGGGAAGACTATCTTCTGCATCTAGTTGATACCCCGGGCCACGTCGACTTCCGCGCGGAAGTGTCGCGGAGTTATGCGAGTTGTGGAGGGGCGCTGCTCTTGGTTGATGCTAGTCAAGGCATCCAAGCGCAGACCGTCGCCAACTTCTATCTTGCTTTCGCCCAGGGATTGGAACTGATTCCCGTCATCAACAAGGTCGATCTACCGTCGGCCGAGCCGGAACGTGCTCTCGACCAGCTGCAACAGTCATTCGAACTTGATACGGACGATGCAGTGCTTGTCTCAGCGAAGACAGGATTGAATGTTGAACAATTGCTTCCCACAGTGGTGGAGAAAATTCCTGCGTAAGCCCCTATGTTTTCTCTTCCGGCTTTGCGATATGTTGACAACAGAAAGCCCGGTCGGCGACTGTAAAAAACCTCTACGCATGTTGCTCGTCGATTCTTGGTACGATGCTTACAAAGGCGTGATATGTCTGGTTCGTGTATTCGATGGTGAACTGCGGGCTGGTCAGCAAGTCGTGTCATTTGCAACCGGAATCAAGTACTACGTGGGAGAAGTTGGGATCCAGTATCCGCTCGAAACTCCGCAAACAGTACTTCGTGCAGGCCAAGTCGGATACATTTTCTTCAACCCAGGCATGAAACGGAGCAAGGAAGCTAAAATCGGCGATACTTTCACAACGGTGGGCTCCGAAAAGCTCGTGAAGCCTTTGCCTGGATTTGAGGAGCCCAAGGCAATGGTCTTCGTCGCTGCGTATCCCGTCGACGCGGACCATTTCGAACATCTGGAGGACAGTATCAACCAGCTCGTTCTCAACGATCGAAGCATTACTGTGCAAAAGGAGTCTTCGGAAGCTCTTGGGGCGGGTTTCAGACTTGGGTTTCTCGGGACTCTTCACTGCTCGGTGTTTGAGGATCGCCTTCGCCAGGAGCATGGCGCTAGTATTATCATTACACCACCCAGTGTTCCGGTCAAGGTTGTATGGAAAGATGGAAGAGAAGAGATCATCAACAGCCCAAACAAGTTCCCCGACGAGGATACCGTGCGCATGAAGGTCGCGGAACTGCATGAGCCGTACGTTTTGGCGACCCTGACCTTCCCGGATGAGTATCTCGGCAAAGTCATCGAACTATGCGAAGCGAACCGCGGGGTGCAGAAGAGCTTGGAGTACTTCACGTCAACGCAGGTTATTCTCAAGTATGAGCTCCCCCTGGCGCAACTGGTCGATGATTTCTTCGGCAAGCTCAAGGGTGGTACGAAAGGATACGCGTCTCTGGACTACGAGGAGTCCGCCTGGCAGGCCAGTCATATTGTCAAGCTGCAACTTCTCGTCAACAAAGAACCTGTTGATGCTGTCGCTCGACTCGTCCATTACAGCCAGGTAGACAGGCTGGGAAGGCAGTGGGTGACTAAATTCAAAGAGCATGTCGACCGACAGCTTTTTGAAGTCATCATTCAGGCGGCGGCGGGGCGCAAAGTTGTGGCGCGTGAAACCGTCAAGCCATACCGAAAGGATGTGCTGGCGAAGCTTCATGCCAGTGATGTTAGTCGACGAAGGAAGCTACTAGAGAAGCAAAAGGAGGGGCGGAAGAGGCTCAAGGCCGTTGGAAATGTGGTGATTGAACATAAGGCGTTCCAGGCCTTCCTCTCAAAGTAGCGGTCAGCTACAGTGTAAATTATCTAGAGTCTTGGAATATGTACATTAATGATTTCAATTAGCAACAATAGATATCCAGAATTCCAGTTCAGTCTGATTGTCTGATTATCTGCATTAGTCCGGGGAGCTGGTATAGATGGACAGTCGCTGATTGGCCGAGATGAGGGGAGGCCCTTGAACCGCGAAAAAAGTTTCGTCGCCAACCCCGCCGTCTCCTCCGACTCAAGTCTCTTTCCCACCTTCACCTTCACGGTTTCTCGGCTGACTCTGGACGGTATTCTTTTGCGGTACTAGAAGCCAAATTGACTCTTTGGTATTTGGCCGACCGTACCGCCACCGGTTATTTAAACGAACTGTTCCGAGCGTCGAGCGATCTCCCACTCCGTTGACTCATCTCCGCCCTGCCATGGTCAGTCTTTGACGACGCAATGCAGCCTTTGGAAGGTGTGCAGGCCGACCTGGGCAAGGCCCAGGTCATCGACCGTGTCCCCAAAGTCATCAAGGAGCTGAAATTCGGTGTACTGTAAGTCCCGGTTTATTGCAATTACGCGAGTGTCGCCGCAGCCCGCATAGGCTAACGGCCCGGTTTCTCCGCAGGTCCAACGACGATATTGTCAGCCAAGGCGTGGTGGAAGTCTCCGACCGAAAATTCTACAACCTCGAACATGATCGTGCGGTGGTTCCTCATGGCCCTCTCGACGGGCGCATGGGTATATCGAACAAAACCTCGACCTGTCAGACTTGCGGCGGCGCATTGCAGGTTTGCAACGGCCACTTCGGACATGTGAGGCTTGTCTTGCCCGCGTTTCACGTAGGCTACTTCAAGCGCGTTATTGGGATTCTGCAGGAAATTTGCAAGGAGTGCTCGCATATTCTACTACCTGAGAACGAACGCCGTGCCTTTCTTCGTGAGATGCGCCGCCCGCGGCTGGATAATCTGCGGAAACTGCAGATTGCTAAACGAGTCAACGACCGCTGCCGAAAGACCCGAACTTGCGAAAACTGTGGCGCTGTTAATGGAGTCGTCAAGAAAACAGGAACCAGCTCCCTCAAGATTACTCACGACAAATTCCGTGCTTTCAATGCGTCGACGTCGGTTAAGAAGATCCCACCGCCTAGCAAGATTGTGTTCGACAGGTCGCTTGAAGAAGCTAGGAGTGCGAACGCGGAGGTCGAGAAACACTACAAAAAAGCCCAGGATGATTTGAACGCGCTGCGAGTTCTGAACCTTTTCAAGCGCATCTCGGACAGCGATTGCGAGCTACTAGGACTGGATCCGAAGGAAGCGCGACCGGAGATGTTCCTGTGGCAGTTCATCCCTGCGCCGCCAGTGTGTATCCGTCCGTCCGTCGGACAGGATGCCTCTTCCACGGAAGATGATTTGACGGCCAAGTTGGGAGACATTGTTCAGAGTAACATCAACCTGAAAAACGCACTACTGAAGGGAGCTCCGGTGCAGACCATTATGGAATGCTGGGACTATATGCAGCTACAGATCGCTGTCTACATTAACAGCGATGTGCCAGGACTCAACAAGGCGGACCTTGGTAAACCCATTCGAGGTTTTGTGCAGCGGTTGAAGGGTAAACAGGGTCGATTCCGTGGTAACCTTTCCGGCAAGCGTGTCGATTTCTCCGGGCGTACTGTCATTTCGCCTGATCCCAACCTGCGAGTTGATGAGGTCGCCGTCCCAGAATTAGTCGCAAAGAACATGACGTATCCCGAAGTCGTTTCCAGATATAATAAGGAAAAGTTGCAGCAGAGGGTTCGCAATGGACAGAAGAAGTGGCCCGGTGCCAACTATATCATAAAAAAGGGCAACCCGATGAAGGTCATGCTCAAGTACGGTAACCTCAAGTTCATCGCCGACCAGCTGCAGGAAGGAGACATCGTCGAACGTCATATTGAAGATGGTGATATTGTCCTGTTCAACCGTCAGCCCTCGCTTCACAAACTTAGTATTCTCTCTCACTTTGCCAAAGTCCGCCCTCACCGGACTTTCCGCTTGAACGAGTGTGTTTGCAATCCTTACAATGCCGATTTCGACGGAGATGAAATGAACCTTCATGTGCCTCAAACTGAGGAAGCAAGGACGGAAGCCATGGAATTGATGGGTGTGAAGAATAACCTGGCGACGCCGAAAAACGGAGAGCCCATTATCGGTGCTATCCAAGATTTTATCAGTGCTGCCTATCTGCTCAGCAGCAAGGACAATTTCTATGACCGACGCAGCTTCACACAGATCTGTTTGTATATGCTGGGTCCGCAAACTCGGTTTGACCTTCCAGCGCCTGCGGTACTCAAACCCCAGATGCTCTGGACTGGAAAGCAGGTCTTTAACATTCTGATGCGACCTAACAAAGATGACCCGGTTTTGGTCAACCTAGACGCTGCGTGCAAAACATTCAAGGCCCCGAAGCAAGGACCAAAAGACCTGGACCCTAACGACTCTTGGCTGGTCATTCGAAACTCAGAGGTTATGTGCGGTGTGATGGACAAGTCTACTGTCGGTTCGGGAAAGAAGGACAATGTGTTCTATATTATGCTTCGTGATTACGGCCCGGCTGCTGCAGCTGAGGGTATGAACCGTTTGTCAAAGCTCTCAGCCCGTTGGTTCACAAACATGGGCTTCTCCATCGGAATCACAGACGTATATCCCAGCGAGAAACTGGTACGTTCAAAGAACGACCTGGTTGAAGCAGCATACGCACAGTGTGACGAGGTCATCGCCAAGTACAAAGCTGGAACGCTGGAGAAGTATCCTGGTTGTGACGAACTGCAAACCATGGAGAATCAGCTTTCCGGTATTCTCAGTAAGGTCCGTCAGCAGGCCGGTGACGAGTGTATCGCCCAGCTGAGCAAGTGGAACTCTCCCTTGATCATGGCCACGTCTGGATCTAAAGGTTCCAGTATCAACGTGTCTCAGATGGTTGCCCTCGTCGGTCAACAAATTATCGGTGGTTCTCGTGTTCAAGACGGTTTTCAGGATCGCACGCTCCCTCATTTCCCCAAGAACGCTCGACAGCCCCCATCAAAGGGTTTCGTACGGAACAGTTTCTTCTCCGGTCTTCAGCCATACGAGTTCATCTTCCACGCCATGTCCGGTCGTGAAGGTCTGGTCGATACTGCCGTCAAGACTGCCGAGACTGGTTACATGTCCCGTCGTTTGATGAAGTCGCTGGAAGATCTTTCCACTAATTACGATGACACTGTGCGGAATTCGTCTATGGGAATTGTCCAATTCCAGTACGGAGACGACAAGTTGGATCCTGTGGATATGGAGGGCAAAGCCAAGCCCGTCCACTTCGACCGAACCTTCATTCAAGCTGAGACGACGACGTATAAGAACGACGAACGGAGTCTGTCTCCTGCTGAGATTATGGATGTATGCGAGGAAATGCTATCGAAGGAGCGCGCAAAGCTGGTTAGGAAGGACTTGATGGGTAATGAGCTCGGCTACATGGATCGCACCGACCACGGCATCGACCAGTTCGAGAGTGCTCGTGACTTCCTTGAGTCGATCCAGCAGTACGTGTCGACTAAGGCAGACAGGCTGGTTTCTCGAGGCGGTGACAGCGACCCACAAGACGAGAGGACCATCAAGGGTCTGCACCACACAGGCAAGCTGACCGAAAGGACGCTTCGCAGTTTCATCACGGAATGTTTGACGAAATATAAGAGAGCCCAGGTTGAGCCCGGACATGCCGTGGGTGCTGTCGGTGCCCAGTCCATTGGTGAGCCTGGTACTCAGATGACACTGAAGACTTTCCACTTTGCTGGTGTCGCTGGTATGAGTATCACGCAGGGTGTTCCCCGTATCAAGGAAATTATCAACGCCTCCAAAGAGATCAGTACTCCAGTCATTGCCTGCGAGCTGGTCGAGAAGAAAAACATTGTCGCCGCTCGAATGGCCAAGGGACGGATTGAAAAGACCTTCTTGCGCGATATCATCCACTACGTTCGGGAAACATGGACCGGAAAGGAAGCCTACCTAACCGTCAAGATCAACTGGGACACGATTAGCGCCCTCGAACTCGACCTAACGGTAGGCAAGATTCGCCGCGCCATTGAAAACACCCGCCGCTTCAAGAGCGAAGACCTGAAGCTCCGCTCCACCCGCTCCCACATCCACATCTACATCGACCTCGACCCCGCGAGCAAGGAAAAGCTCTCCAAGACCGAAATCGCCGCAACAAGCGCCGACCCCTTCCTCCGCCTCAAGGCCCTCAAGCGCCTTCTCCCAGACATCCAAGTCCTCGGCCACCCGCAAGCTAACCGCGCAATTATCCGAACCGACGATAAAAGCGACACAAACACGCTTCTTGTCGAAGGGTACGGTCTCCGCCAGTGCATGAACACCGTTGGTATTGACGGTCTGCACACAAAGTCCAACAACGTCATGGAGGCGCGCGACGTCCTCGGTATCGAAGCCGCTCGTACAACCATCATTCAGGAAATCAGCGAGGTCATGAAGGACATGGACATTGACCCGCGTCACATGCAGCTCCTTGCCGACGTCATGACGTACAAGGGTGAAGTCCTCGGTATCACGCGTTTCGGTCTCGCGAAGATGCGTGACTCTGTCCTGCAACTTGCCTCTTTCGAGAAGACCGCAGATCACCTCTTCGATGCTGGTGGTGCGGGTCGCACGGATCTCATCGAGGGTGTCTCGGAGTGTATCATTATGGGTAAGACCGTGTCACTTGGTACCGGAGCGATGGAGGTTGTGCGCAAGTTGAACTTCTATGAAGGCCAGATTGGCGCGAAGAAGACCACTTTTGAGGATGCGTGGAATGATGTCAATCAGGAACGGAAGAGCAAGAAGAGGAAGGTATGATAGTAAAAGTAAAATAGCTAGCATTATGGCGTTTAGCGTTCGTTATTTGTACGATTGGAACGGTTCATGTGGTGGTTAGATCTATTTTGTTAATCAATGGATCTTATGAGTTCTTGACATAAAGTATACCATTCTCAGTTGATCAGGACTAGAAGTTATTTACCTTCAGTTCCGCCAAACTCCTAATTCCTGCATGTACTACAAAATAAGCCAATGGGTTGGTTCGGCCAAGATTGATAACGAGATCAGTTCCCCACCACAAATTTATCTGAGCTTCTTCTTCCCCTCCATTGCCGCAATCTCAACTTTACCACCCCTCCGTTCTAATCCTCGAATCTCCCCAACAATAATCTAAACGACCGTCTATATTCTTACTACTACCATCAAACTTACCTCACTCAATACTCCAGTCACCATTACTACCACCAAACCACCTACGCCAAAATGCCAACAAACCGCCCGCCCCCACCATTCACACACATCCTAACTTCCCCAACAACGTTCACCCCCCTAACACCAATCTACCAAGGCGCCGAAGCGCACCTCTACAAAACAACCTTCCTAAGTCCCACCCAACCCGCCGCGCTGAAAATCCGCCCCTCAAAACCCTACCGCCATCCGATCCTCGATCGCCGACTCACACGGGCTAGGATATTACAGGAGGCGAGGTGTTTGATGAAATTGGTTAAGGAGGGGGTGGATGTTCCCGCGCTACTGGGGCTTGATTGGGAGTTTTCGAGTTCACAGAATGAGAATGGGCAAGCGCAGGCGTCTGGCGGGAGTTGGCTTGTTATGGAATGGATTGAGGGCGCGGTTGTGAGGGTTATTCTTGAGGCGTGGGAGGGGTATATCAAGGGTTTTGAGAGACGGGGAGAAAACCTACCGGAGAAGGACGAGGAAGAGAAGAAAGTTCGTGATCTCATGAGGAGGATTGGGGCCGCTGTGGGCGGGTTACATCGCGCGGGCGTGATCCATGGGGATTTGACGACGAGTAATCTTATGCTCCGCTCTCCATCACACTCACCATCACAATCTGCGTCACAATCTACAGCTACGAACGGGGCAGGGGCTGGAAACGAGGGAGGAGAGTCACCATCTATGGAAGGCGAAGTAGTCATGATTGATTTCGGACTAGCGTCGCAAAGCTCAGCGGATGAGGACCGTGCGGTGGATCTGTATGTTCTTGAGCGGGCGTTTGGGAGCTCGCATCCAAGGACAGAGAGATTCTTCGAGGAGGTGCTTGTTGGGTATAAGGAGAGTTACAAGGGGGCTGTCTCGACGCTTAAGAGGCTTGAGGATGTGAGGATGAGAGGGCGGAAGAGGAGTATGATTGGGTAGTCTGTCTACATAATCTACCTATTTATACCTGTAGGGGTCAGGGACTGGATATATGCATTGAAATGAAATCAAATAAACGCCGCGCTTTTGCTGAAAGAAATCGAAGTGATGTCAAATGCAATGTAGAGAATCAAGTCAAGTCAAGGCTTCACACAACTCCCCACATCCGCCAGCGCAAAATACCCCTTGTTCTCAACAACACCGCGATCCTTAACAACAGCCGTATACTTGACTACCCACTGCGTTTCAATATCCCCTCGCAGACCACTCCCATTCGCATCCGCATCCCCATTCGAGGACGCCAGAATCCCAGCCCCCTTCTCCCCAGCCCCAAGTAACTCCCTCGTCGTCCCAACAGGCAAAACATCATTACAATCATTATGCGTAAGCAACTGAATCCCCTCCTGCTTCGCATAAAGAATCAAACTCTTCGGCACAACACAACAATCCTTCAAGTTAATCTGGTCAACAACCGGCTTAACCCGCGTATGCTCAAGGAACCTCGCGAGCCGCTCCGCGCCAAATTCCGCAACGCCCAACTGCGATATTTTCCCCTGGTCATGCAAAGCCTCCAGGCTCCGCCACGTTTGCACTAGACTCTCGAAGTCGTCGCTGGAATCCTCGCTCCCGTTATCAACCGAATTAACCTCCTCCTCTTCCTCCTCCTCACTATCATCCTCCGCATCGAACAAAATCCCCGGGAACGAAACAATCAGCAGATCAATACTGTCAACATGTAACTCCTTCAGCACAAGCTCAATAGCCTGCTTTGTGTGCGCGCAGCGCCGCGAGACGGGGATGCCGGGGAGGTAGAATAGTTTGACGGTGATGTCGTACTGCGAGCGTTCTTCGGCGAGCCCGCGCGAAGTGAAATCTACGGCGGGGATGTAAAGGGCGTCGGAGGTTTGTTGGGTCCAGGCGGGGAAGGTGTTGGAGTTATTATCTTGGGCGTTGGAGGGAGAGTCTGCGGGAGGGGAAGGCAGGGATTGTTGCGCGGACTGAAAGTTTGCGCGCAGCGAGTTGATGAGTTCGACGTTTGATTTGAAGGTCGTGGGTTGTCGTATTACGGAGGGGCCTCCGGATGTCATTATATTCCTGTAACAAACACATTTGTTAGTTGAGATGTTTTGTCTGGTAGTGATTGAAGGATCAGGGTTGCGATGGTGTAGGGATAGTATAGTGGGGGAAGATTGGATCACGTACGAAGTGGAAAGGATGAGCTTCATGGTTGCGGATGGGTATGCAAATGTCTAGTAAAAGGACACAGTGGTCTATTCAAGATTTCTCGGTGCGCAAGTCTGTTGGCGCTTGACAATGCTGAGAGAAGAAGAGGTGGTGGGGTTGGAGATGTCAAAGTGATCGATTGCTAAGCAGCGCGGCGGGGCCGACCTTATCTATCCATCACGACACCACTATCTATACACAATCGCATCTAGAACGTCTACAACACTTCAATCAAAATCAGTAGTAGGGTCCCAGTCCGTCGGCGAGTACTCCCCCGTATGCAGGATCTTCATTTCCCCCTCCGACAACTCAAAGTCAAACACATCCGCGTTCTCCTCGATACGACTGGGCGTAACGGACTTGGGAAGCGGCACGAAGCCCTGCAGCAGTCACAATTAGCCTTCGTCACCATCCCCAAATAATAACAGGTTAGTATAGAGTATAGAGAAGCCGTACCTTCTGCAACCCCCACCGAATCATAACCTGCGCCGGGCTCTTCCCATACCTCGCACCAATCTCCTTCAGAATCCGCTCCCCCATCCTAGTCCCATGCGCCAGCGGCGAATACGCCTCAACAACAATATTCCTCTTCTGACACCACTCAACTATATCCGAGTGGTCGAGCCAGGGGTGTAACTCCCACTGCCCGATATCAATCTTACTCCCCTGCACGTCGCTGCTAGAGTTAATGTACTCCTCCAATTCCTCGAGGTGATGAACACCGTAGTTCGAGACACCGATGGACTTTGTTTTCCCGGATTTCTGCGCTTCGAAGAGGGCTTTCCATGAGCCCAGTCGGGCGGTTTTGCCGCCGTAGGGGGCGTGCAGGAGGATTCTAATCGATTATTCAGTCAGGCGCAGCTAGGTGAGGTAAGCTTTTGGAGGGTGTCATCATACAAATCGAAATACTCCTGCTCGGCAGTCCGCAGACTACTGTCGATCGCGCGCTTTGTCGCGTTATACCCCATACTCTCGGGCGGAATCTTAGTCGTGAAGAAGATTTCTGAGCGGTCTATACCCGAGCTTGCGATTGCGCGCCCACAGGCCTTCTCGTTGCGGTACATGATTGCTGAGTCGACCTGCGGTGCTTGTCAGATGGACTATTCTTGTGTTCTAGAAGGATATGGAGAGGAATCGAACATGGCGGTATCCTAGACGGAGTGCCTCGCTGGTTGTCTGTTCGGTTTTCGACGATGGGCTGGTTGGTGGCAGTTAGTAAGTTACTCAGGAAGTCTTTGGCGTGAAGAGGGAAATTGATTACATTAGGTACACCTGACTTCGTTAGTGATTGTAAATGGTTGCGGTGGTTAGTTGCTTACGCCGTATCCAATAACGGGAATCACGTGCCCCGAGTTCAGGCGGTATGTAGAACGGAGACTTTTGAGGGCAGTCATCGTGGACGTGAATGATAGGAAGTTAAAAATGCTGGAGGACTGCCACTTGGGGAAAGTTGGAGTATTTATACAGATGAGATCATCGCTGGGGATCTGGTGGGGCAGGCATCAGCAAGTAAAGCCCTCCGGATATTGAACCGATCTTACTGACGGAAAATAATTTGAGCCCTTGGCGATAACTTGAGGGTCGATGCTATCTCGGCGGGGGTGTTTTCTCTCAAGCTGCAGCAAAGATAAGGGGTATTAGCAGCTGGGCTGCGTATGCATTGGTTCGTAGATCAATTGCTAAAAATCTCAAGGTATATATACACGAAGGCGTCGTGCCACATGGGCGATGCAGTGTAAACAAACGAGCGAACAATAGACATCTTTATGCACGTAACGAAAGCCCTGACAGGCTGGTGCGACTCCAAATCCCGAACAGGGCACACTCGCAGAGAATAAGATTAGAAAGCGGTATATTATCTTCGACCAAAGTGCTAATTCAACTGGACATAGTTTGCTGTGACGAATTAGTATAGAACTAAATATTGTCAAATTCAGATGCGTACCTGGGAACTGTCCTTCTCGCCCGTCGACACGACCAGTCCACCACTCGTTTGTGTTGTCCGTCCGCTGCACGATCTCAATGACCTCACCGGCGGAAAAGCTCAGGTCACCGTGAGCCTGTGCTTCATAATCGTACAATGCGGTGACAGTCTCTGCGGCACTGAACCGTGCGGGCTTGGGCTTCGGGGGAGGGGGTGCTGGCTTTTTGGCGGCCGCCGCCGCAAGGGCGCTTCCACTGCTGGAACCAGGAGAGTAGGGAGGCGGTGGATTCTCTACAACGTCAGGATCACTTTGACGACCGAAGCGGCCCTTGTTCTCGGTGGCCAGCTTATCCTTGATGCTAAGCTTCCCTCCAGCTCCGGGTCGGCGACCGCCGGTGGTCTTGTAGTGGACAATCGTAAGTTCTTCCGCACGCTCTTTGGCGTCTCCGCGTTTCACCTCGTACGCTTCTTCGATATCGCGCGTCAGGTCGAAGTAGCCGATGTTTATGTTTTGCATTCTCTCGTGCAACGTGTAGAAGACGTTCAGCTGCATGTAGTAGAAGGACTGGAAGAGCGGTCGGATAAACTCCGCTTCGAGTGCAAAGAGCTTGGGCAATTCTTCCTTGAGCAGATCGTTATAGCCGTTGTACTCTGACGTCGCCTGTTCCACATCACCCTCAGCCTTGTATAGCGCCTTCTCGTCTTTCAGCGACTTGTCCTTCTTATCCTGGAGCTTCTTGAGGGTGGCCCGGTGGCGGTCGTAGTCGAGCTTCTTATGGTCTCGCTTCACGGCTACCTTTCGAATGGCCTTGATCACTTCAAGAAGTTGCTGCGCAGGGCCGACGACGCGCGAGTCAATCATCTCCAGCTCAGGCCCTAGCGACTCCTTCAAGTCCTGCACAATTGCTTCATATTCCTCGCACGCCCGGATACCCTCAGGGTTTCCTTCAATCGTATACGTGCTCGGGTCGGAGGCACGACCTGAAATGGGTTTGTATAATTCCGTCATGGCCTTGGAGAATTCGATTTGGTGGTCCAACATGCCTAGCGGGGTCAATTAGTCGGGTTCACAACGAAGGGAGCCGGGCCAGCTGGAGGCATTTAAAACCCACCATTCACGGCATCGAAGTACTTCTTCGACTCATCATGGAGTTTCTTTGTTTCCTTTTCTAATTCCTGGAATCGGCGCTCCGCGTCGCTGTAGACTGCATCCTTGGTGTTCTCGCCAATGTTGAACCTGGCCTTGAACGTCTGCGGGGCGCGGACAATGCTCTTCTGGAAGCCCTTTAAACTCATCTCGCACCGTGCTGACTCGGGCGTGGCGGATATTCAGATTTAAGGTGAAAGACGTCGATTCGGGTGTTTAAGGACGGAATAGGTACGATGGGTTCAGGAGGATGCGGGAAAGAGGAGAGAGAAGTAGCGTTGGAGGCGCAAGTGGGGGGGGATCGTGAGAACTGGGTGGTTAAGTGGTTTGCTGGTGCCTTGACTGACTTGCACGAGAACCCAAGAACCGCGGGCTGACGCTCCCGGTTAGTTTGTGGCTGAGCCAGAGACCTATGACATAAGAGGGGTATAGTGTGGCTGAGTCCCAGCTCGGCATCTCGTCTCCGCTAAGTCCGACAACTACTGCTAGAACTACTACCACAGAGATCTAGGATAGAAGACACTGGGGAAATGACTGATAACGATCTTTGACACGACCACATAGCTAGACTTTCTGAAATTAAGGAGGAGAAACCAGGAGCAATGCAACCCAGAACACCCGACCAGTGTCGCTTTCCATCCTCTGGAGACATACACTGTACAAGGCTACATGAACAAAGCCAGATAGATAGAAAGAACACCAAAGCAAGGACAATAAAGCCAATTCAAGAACTCGATACCGGCGGAACAACGTTACCGTCTTCCACTACTGTGAGGTACCTAACCTAATGTACAATGCTTGCGCTGCGCTGTCCAGATAACCGATACCGTGTATGACCGAAAGAAAGCCGACCTGGATGCTTGAAACAGAAACTGAAAGAGAACCAGAAGAGGACCCCAGTGCAGTGGAGCAAGGGCAGCGCCGCCCACAACAATAATGATCAGCCCAGTTCCTACCTCCACAGAGAAAATGATGCGTGCGTGTATGGTATGCAAGGAAAGCAAAGGGCGATGCTAAGACAGGTTTTTGCGAAGAAAAGAATGGCAACGAAGCAAAAAAACCAAACGCAACGCCAGAACACCGTCTTGCCGAGTCCGGGTCAACTAGCTGTGGTTTTAGAATGCGAGAAATCATACAATGTTTATAGGCGCAGAACGACAATAATGCATCAGGGTATCACGTTTCATCGAGGTCAAGGTCACGATATCAAAGCGGGTCATGGCGGAATGTACAGTCGTCACCCTTGAGACATCTTCCCTCAGCCCAGTATCGACAAGGGACTAATCCGGCTTTGGGCTAATTGGTCGTTAGTACATAGCAAGACACCAATAGAGTCAGTAAGACTTACGTGTTTCTTGTTCGGAGCGTTCCCTCTGTTCCGCTTCCATCTTTCTTCGTTATCGAAACCGCCGCCAGCTTCACGCATGCGTTTACGCTCCGGGTCCTCATAATGTCCGGTTGACTGGGTTTGAGCC
Source organism: Aspergillus undulatus (assembly GCF_047715775.1). Taxonomy (NCBI): domain Eukaryota; kingdom Fungi; phylum Ascomycota; class Eurotiomycetes; order Eurotiales; family Aspergillaceae; genus Aspergillus; species Aspergillus undulatus. Next base: position 10,761 of record NW_027396696.1, on the reverse strand, counting down.
TGAGCCTGAGCCTGGGGAGGAGTGCCACCACCTGCTTGCTGGTTTTGATTCTGCTGGTTCTGGTTGTTGAACTGAGATAAAATCGCAGCGAGATGTGGCGGTATGGCTCCTTGCTGAGGCGGTGTCGAATTCTGAGGTAGTTGTTGTGGTTGCGGCTGCGCCTGCTGTTGACCATAGAGCATAGCCAGAAGCTGTGGGTTAATCGCGGGCGGCTGGGGAATTTGAGGAATTTGCGGCTGCGGCTGCGGTTGTGGTTGCTGCTGGCGGAGCATGTTGATCGTTTGCTCGAGATTGAAAGCGGGGGTTTGAGCTGGTTGAGAAGCTTGAGGTGTAGGAGTTGATTGTTGCTGAACAGGGTTCTGGATAGACTTGAGCAGGTTGAAGACGAGGTTATTCTGCGTGTTCGGCTGGTTTTGGGGAGGCTGAGGCTGAGGCTTGATCATCGCATAGTACCGTTCTTGACGAGCCTACATCCGCTGTTAGAACGAACCGAGTTTCATCATGTAGGAATATAAACGTACCTTGACATGATCTGGCGGCTCTCCGAACGAAAGAATCTCAGGTGCCTTCTCGTCGGTATCCGGTGGAGGGGGCTCCTTGGCAGAAGACGGCACGTCCGCAGGAGAAGTATGGAAGACCATAAGCGTCGTGGCTTCCCGGTGTTCCTGAGCTTGCGCCTCGGGGCTAACAGGCTGCTGCGAGCCTCCGCGTTTGATATGGTTCCCTGCTCGGTCCCCAGCCGGTATGTCGCTATCGTCGATTTCTATACCGGTTAGAACTGAACGCCAGTACCGGAGGTAAACGAGTCCTTACCAGAGAGAGCATAGTACTCGTAAATTTGCTCCTCCTTCATACTACCATCATCATCCTCTTCAAGTTCATCAATGTTCTTATGAAGCTTAAGGATGCTGCCTTCGCCTTTAACGTCTCCTCCTTTCCGAGAACGGTCACTCGGTCCCAGTTCCTCGTCCGGATCGTGAGTAAAGTAGCGAACGTCAGTAAGAGAGTCGTCAGGCTTCCATGTGACACGCAGTTTCCTTCGCGCTTCCTTACGGAGTCTCTTTGCCCGCTCCTCTTCGGTCTCGGGCGTTTTATTCTCCGACGTTTCCTTGGGAGAGGGTTCCTTCTGCTTGTTGAGATCGGCCATGATATCTCCAAAGGAGAACGCTGGTCGAGTGTCTTTCTTTTCCACAGGAGCACTGTCATACTTTAGTAAATAGAACCATTGCACGACCTTGGTCTACTTACCTCTTAGCAGCAGCTGCTGCTGCGGCTCTCTCCGCATTTGACGTTCCTGGTTTTTTCGAAGCCGAGGTCAAACTTCCAAAGAGATTCGTTGGCGGCTTTGGGGCAACAATGTTTGCCTTGGGTTTGGCGGCAGCAGTCCCTGGAGGCTTGTTCTCTTGTCCTGCCTTAGCAGAGCCATTGACCGAGAGGCCGCTGGGTTTCAACCCAGGCTTTGTATTAGACGTAACTACTACTTTCTTTGTAGCTGGCTGCCCGTTGGGCTCTCCATCCCGCGGCCTTTTAGACCCTGAGACGTCTCTACGCGCACCGTCTACAGCTGGAGCACCAGACACCTGCTTGGCCGGCGAGCCTTCCTTTGACCCCGGCTTGCCATTCGCCTGTTTGCGCTTCGTAGATGCAGCAGCATTGTTGAGTATAGTCTGGGCAAGAGATTTCACTTCGGCCCCGCCTTTTTTCACGTATCTCGGGAGCAGTTTTGAGATGTTTGTTTTCAAGAGGACATCCTCATCCACGGTGACGAATCGGGCGAGTAGCTTCCAGCTGATCAGCGAACGATCACAAAAATAACGATAGCTAAGAGGGGTTTTCAAAATTCACCTTCAGAATGTTCAGAGTCAACGTTCCGTCGCTATCTGAAGCTTGATGTCGATCCAAAAGAAACGAATACATGGCCGCGACCGCCATTGGATGTTCGCCCAGCCTAGAATCTTTCTGTCAGCTTTCGAGCTCAGCTCAAGATATTAAAGAGTAGTCAAGGTGGATTAAATCCAGAAGCCTGGGTCGAGGTCTTCCATCTGCAAGCGTTTCGCCAGCTATATGTGGCCTCGCTTCATTCCTTGAGAGAGCGCGTAGAAGAGGTCTTTGCTTGTCTCCTGAAATTCTGCGGGCCAAAGGCGATTTTCACCGGGTGCAGAGTTGAAGGTCACCCTTCTTCTCTAAAGATTCTTTAAAACAGGATATGATGGCAACCATATTAAAGAGATTACATGAGAGATCCTCTCAATTTGTTTCTGACTTCTATGGTCGTGGCGACAATATTCCGAGAATGCAAACGCAAAGTAAAGGAAGGGGATGGAAACATACTTTTCGACTATCGTAGGGTGTCCTTTTTCAAGAGTAGTGCTCGCAACTACATCCATGAGGCGGCGATGGAGAGCAACTTTCTTCCTAAGCTCGGTGGTGTCGCTGGATTCGTCCTTGTTTTCTGCCGATTTCAAAGTTTGTGCCACTTCTTTCCACGCGTCTCTTAGATTTTTGACGACGTCTTTGAATGCTATCAATGCAGCTTTAACTTTGTCGACCTTCGGTCGCCTGTTACGCGGGAACCACACGGCTTGGATCGTATCATATTGTGCGGCAGCTTCGGGCTCACTAGGACGAGTTGGTGGGATAGGTGACGGTTCTTCGGGCTCCAGTACCTCAAGCTCCGAGTCCGATGACTCATAGCTATCTGAGCCTGAAGAAACCGAATCGTTTCCATCCGTCTTCTTGGGAGATGCTTTCTTAGTCGCGGATTGCTTTTTGACGCCCGCTTGTTTTGCTCGTAATGGTGCGGGTTTGGGTATCACAACTGCAGGCGTCGATTTCAGGCCTACCCAGGGTTAATATCTACAAAGCAAACCTTTTTTGCAAACATACCATTCATTGGTTGACCTCCAACCCTCGGAGTTTGACCGGGGACCAAGACGCCATTTATTCCTGATTGGGACATAATCGGCTGCTGTAGTTGTACATTATCCGGGAAATAACTGAACATTCTGATCGAAATATAAGCCTGGAAGTATTGAAAGTGACAAGGTAGTTTGACTTACTTTGGATCCTCCGCAGGGTTTACATAGACAAATTGATTGTTGCTGTGGGAGGTACTTTGGGTCATCGGCTGCGGAGAGTTGATGAACTGCGGGTTGATAGTCTGCTCCGAGATACGCTGTGGGGGTTGTACGAAGTCATTTTGAAAGTTGATTGCAGAGGCCTACATAGTTAGTCCAGCAAAACGAAGCAAACACTTCAAGATGCTTACCGAGGGGTCGTCAGTAAATCCAGGCGGAATGGTGTATTGGGGCACGGAATTCTGGTGCAGTGACCGGTAAGAAGAGGACTGAGGCCGCTGCTGAGCTGGTTGCGGCTGCGGCGAATGAGTTTGTGGAAAGGTGTCGGGAATAGAGATGTGTTGAGGAGCGTAAAAGTTGGAGAAAGAGTATGGTTGGTACTGTGGATTGTCTGGTGTTGGGGCAGCAGCTCTTGAGTCAAAGGTCACCTGACCCTGAGCGTACTGTGGCATCTGGCGATACTGCGCCGGCAACCCAAGCTCCTGTGGTGTTGCAGGGGCAATGGGTTGGTGATGAAGCGGGTTCTGGTGCCATGACTGCGGTGTTGGTGCTGAGTATAGACCATGAGCTTGGTCATGCTGGGAGTGTTGAGAGTGTAACGCTGGATGGTCCCAGCCAATGCCCATGGGCTGCTGCTGTTGCGGCTGCGGAGTTGGTTGTTGCTGGGGAGGGTGTGAATGGTGATGTGAAGGGTCTGGGTTCGCATACGGATCCAGACTGCCCCAGTACTCGGGTGGCAGCGATGCCGGGTTTACTGGGTCCATGATGTCGCAACTCCTCCGCCAGCCCGAATCGGCTTTTAACTTGAAGAATGTAGCGGGATCCAAGTTAAGATACTACTAGCTCGTGGATGCCAAATAGAATCTGGAAGGACAACCTGATTGTCGGTGCCGTCCTTGCCAATGTATTGCCTCGCACGTGCTGCAGACCCGATTAGGAAAGGTCCAGTGCCGCTTTTAGCCACCGGCGAATCGAAGATGCAGCAATTTGATTGGCCGCGACCGGGAGCAACGGCGGCGCAGGGCAGGAACAGCGTCTTGGTGGTGCAGAAAGTGCAAAGATGGATGATCTTGGTGATTCTGTGCGGAGACTCCTCAATGATGCCGTGCTTGAGCAGAGTTAAGGTACACTGCCTTGAGTACGTCGATAGTCCTGTAGTCCTGCGAGTGCGTTCCACGCTGCTGCACGCTTTCCCCGTTCTTATTTTAATAAAAGACCAGATCAAAAGAGCCTTGGGTGATGCACAAGCTGGACAACGCAGTCTTGAACACACCGACCAAGATACTGTTCGTCCAAGTAGATAGACGAATGATAATTCTGTTCCCTTTCTCTTGGGACTCTGTCCTCTTCTCCAGGTATCCTCTTATCCTTGAACCTTCTCTCAACTTGACTCCTTTTTCCAGCTGGTACGACTCAAGCGTACAGTCTGCTAGTCTTGATGCTTCCTTAAAAGAGATGGAAAGAAAGGGCCCTGATCACAGGAGCCAGTCCGAGCTGCGGTTAAACAACATGGTCTTGCGCTTTACGGGGAGGGTTGAGTTGTTAGGGAAGGGGATGGGGGGATGGTGAGTGGTGACGACGGATGGGATGGCTGGGACTGTTCTTGCCGGGTGTAACGGGATTGGTACCTGCCTGCTGGCCCTGCAGCCACGGCTGTTGCACGTGATCTGTTTGCTGCGTTTGTTGCGGGTTGATTGTGGCTTAGCGTGATTACCTCAGCGGGCTCTTCGCAACGGGAAGCTCCCAGAGGAGGCCAAGTGGAGTGTAGATGGAGAGGGCCCTATCTAGACATTGATCTCTCGCCCTGAGTTCGTTTTCTCGTGTTGGAATCTTTCCACTTCACTTTCGTGGCGCGAGTGAGCTATCGCAACCTCACTCTGGTCTCAGTTGCGTACTTGGCGGCATAGGTGACCTCACCTGTCATGAGTATTGGAGCTAGATAAACTAAAGCGCCATGGCATCACAACCTATGTCTCTCCGAGACCGTCAGGTCGGTAGGTTTCTGACATTGCTTTCAATTCTGAACTTTTGACTTTTTATAACTGACGGCGTCCAGCTTCTATCCAGAAAATCCTCAACCTAAACCATGACCCGCATCCCGCGGACGATGCGTCCCACGAAGCTTCCGCGCAAGGCCTCATCTCGACCCCTATACTCAACGAGGATGGCGATCCGATCTGGAAGGTCTTGGTCTTTGACAACCTGGGCCGGGATGTCATTAGCAGTGTGCTCCGGGTCAACGATCTTAGAGCTTGGGGGGTAACCATCCATCTGTACGCGCTACTCCTGCTCTGCCAAGTATAGCGACTGACCAAGTACAAACAGTGGCATTAACTCTACTCGATACCCCATCCCTGACGTCCCCGTTGTCTATCTTGTCGAGCCCACCCCTTCCAACATTCAAGCTATTGCGAGCGATCTCCAACACGGCCTCTACTCCCCCGCCTACGTCAATTTCCTGTCCTCCGTTCCCCGACCTCTTCTCGAAGACTTTGCTTCACAAATCGCAACAACCGGAACCGCCGAGCATATCTCCCAGGTCTATGACCAGTACTTGAACTTTATTGTAGCCGAACCTGATTTGTTCAGTCTCGGGTTAGGGAATGATGCCTACTGGAAGATCAACAGCGCAAAGACAAGCGACGACGACCTTGATGCAATTGTCGATAAGATAGTCAGCGGGCTATTCAGTGTCAGCGTCACAATGGGTATGTTAAACATTGGTCGGGGCTTGATCAAATTGCTAACTAGGGCCAGGTGCCATTCCTATCATCCGATGCCCTAAAGGTGGTGCGGCGGAGCTCATCGCGACGAAACTAGATAGGAAGCTGCGCGATCACATACTCAACTCAAAGGATAACTTGTTTTCGACGAACAGAAAGTCCACGCCCGGCGTTCCTTCGTCCCGACCGGTCTTGGTCATTGTTGACCGCAACGTCGACCTAGTTCCAATGTTCTCTCACTCATGGACCTACCAGTCACTGGTGCAGGATGTCCTCCAGATGAGGCTCAACCGCATAACGGTAGAAACTCCTATAGACGAGTCAAACCCCGCGAGTGCCACCACAAAAAAATCATATGACCTCGGCAGTAACGATTTCTTCTGGAAGCGCAATGCAGGGGCTCCGTTCCCGCATGTAGCTGAGGAGATTGACGCCGAGTTGACACGATACAAGGAGGATGCAACTGAAATCACAAGGAAGACAGGGGCCTCCTCGATCGAGGACCTCCAAAACGACACCACTGCCTCCGCGCAACACCTCAAAGCCGCCATTACCCTTCTCCCCGAGCTCCGAGAACGCAAATCAATCCTTGACATGCACATGAACATAGCCACTGCCCTCCTCAAGGGTATCAAAGACCGTCAACTAGACAACTTCTTCGAGCTCGAGGAAAACATTACCAAACAATCCAAAGCGCAGCTCCTCGAATTAATAAACGACCCATCAAAGGGCACCAACCCCATCGACAAACTCCGAATATTCCTCATCTGGTTCCTAAGTACGGAAACCGAACTCTCCCGCTCCGACATCACCCAGTTCGAAGAAGCCCTCACCCGCACTGGAGTCCAAGACGTCAGCCCGATCGCCTATATCAAGCAAGTCCGCGAACTCACCCGCATGACCATGATGACAACCGCCACCACCGCCGCCCCCCAGCAACAATCCTCCGACCTCTTCCGCGGCTTCTCCTCCCTCTCCAACCGCCTAACAGACCGCATCACATCGGGAGCCTTAGGCGCAAACTTCGACTCCCTCATCTCCGGCGTCAAGAACTTCCTCCCCGCAAACAAAGATCTCACCCTCACAAAAATCACCGAGTCAATCATGGACCCCGCCGCCGCATCAAGCTCCGCCATCGCAAAGACAGAAAACTACCTCTACTTCGACCCCCGGAGCACCAACGCTCGCGGAACAATCCCACCCGCCTCTGCCTCCCGCAACGGGCAACCTGGCTCCGGCTCCTCGTCAGGCCCGGGAACAGGCGCCTCCTTCGGCCAGCGCAGACAAGCCTTCAATGAGGCAATCGTCTTCACTGTCGGCGGCGGAAGTATGGACGAGTACGGTAACCTGCAGGACTGGGTGGCGCGCACGAGCGGGCAGCAAGGGCACGGACAAGATGGCGTCAACAACCGCGCCGCAAACGAGTCGCTTAGCGGGCCAAGACGGAGGGTTGTCTATGGGAGTACGGATCTCATGAACGCGAATGAGTTCTTGACGGAGTCGTTGGCGAAGTTAGGGAGGGAGGGTTAGGTAAGGACAATATCCTTTTTTTTCTTTCATCAGGTCGAGATGAGAGAGGATTGTGTGGAGGGCGGGGGCGCGGGGGAGGTGGTTATGTTTGTTTACATACTTCTACGATAGAATCCTGCGAAGCTCATTGGTCTCCATAGTTTCTTAATACCTATCTTACTTCCATTTCTTCATCCCCTGGTTTACTCGGCTGGCTCGCTTGTGAGTGAATGAAGACAGTATATCTGTTGTTCTTATGTATTAGTACCTAAGTACGATACGAAAATTATCCCCCTGCCACGCTACCTGGTACCTATCTCAGACCAGACTGACAGCAACCTCAGTAACCAACTTGGAAGGCCGACTGGGTAATCAGCGGTAAACTAACAGGGGTAGGGGAGAAGAAGGAAACAAAGAACAAAACTGAGCGCGATATCGAGGGGAGAGTGTGCAATGCAAATGCAACGATTGCGTATGGTGTATCTCGAAGAAACGAAAAAAAAAAAAAAAAAAAAAAAAAAAA
>NW_027396696.1:0-2919 GCF_047715775.1 Aspergillus undulatus | reverse complement strand
AAAAAAAAAAAAAAAAAAAAAAAAAAAAAAAAAAAAAAAAAAAAAAAAAAAAAAAAAAAAAAAAAAAAAAAAAAAAAAAAAAAAAAAGGGAAGGAAAGGAGATATGTTGCGATGTGACAAACGAAGTAAAGGAGAAAGAATTTGGAGACACTCGAGTGAGTCGACCCTCGAGAGCTCGGATGCGCGCTATGCATAATGCAACCTTTGTGTACAAAATGTGCCCATTCCATCCATGTGCACGACCATCACCATGTTCCCAGTCACCACTACCAGTCACTGCTCGCTGCCATTACCCAGTGATTATGTGTATCGATCCGGTAAGAAAAACAAAATAACACACCCCTGCTGAATGCAAATGCAATATGCATGTCCTTTTCCCTCTCTCACATTCCAGAGAGAGGGGTAAGGAGAAAGAAACGGGAAGAAAAAGCAAAGGAAAAATGGTCGGGGGAACGCCGAATCAAACGTCTGGATACGAATCCCTCCTTGCACTATTGACTGAAATCTCGTGCTCGACCGCGCTCCCCTGGAGAGCGATACCCCCACCGCCAGAGGCGGAAGAATCAGACGCAGACCCGTATCTACCGTCGCTCTCCTTCATGGTCAATGGCCGTGAATCGGAGTAGCAGTGTGTGCTTGGTTTGGCTGTTGAAGAAATAGTTGTGTTTGTGCCGTAGGCGCCGTTTGTGCCCCTGTGGCCCGAGAGCAAGAGGACTTGCCAAAGTTGCGGGCTGAGGGGGGGCCCGCTACACTTGTCGGGAGTTGTGCCGGCCCAGATGGAAGAGAGGGGAAGGGAGAGGGTCACGAGGGTTAAGATGTTTGACGCCAGTTCCGGAACTTCGACTGTGTAGTGGATTATCGTGAGGATTGCTAGAAGTTCGGTTAGCTCAGCTCTGATATGCGCTAAAGTTATGAGGGTACTAAGGTACATACCTGGAATGATCATAGTCTGGCAACCCATGATGAAGATGACTTTCATAGGGCCGAATTCGGTCAGGCCAAGTTTGCGACGCATGTGAATGGCGATGCCGAGCTTTGTCACGAAGACAACGCAGAAGAAGCAGATGCTTATAGTGAGGACGATGTTGGCGGCGCTTTCTAGCCAGTTGTATGGCGTTGGGTTGTAGGCGTTCAAGATATTCTTGATGTTAATGGCCGCGTGCCAGTACCGGAAAGCAATGACGACAAGGGCAACAATGATGGATACGACGAGAAGAGCATGGCGGTAAATGCGCCTGAGGTTTGAGCAGACAACCTGCACCTGGAGGACCAGAGAAATCTGGATGCATGTCAGGAGGAGAGCCCCGAAAAGGACTCCCAGGACGGAGTTTGCATAATCGGAGGCAGGGACTCTAGAATAATCAGAGGCGAAGTATGCGTAAGCCTCCACGAATTGCGAGGTAAACATGCGGATTGAGCAAAGCGATCGAGCAAAGTTGAAAGCCAGTGCAAGGCAGTTGAGCCAGAAGACATAGGAACCACGCTTCTCGGCTCTGGTCAGAAGCAGTAGGATGAGTAGGAGAATGACAGTAGCTCCGAGCTGCGCGGCGTAGTTGGCGCAGGCTCGGATCAGATACTGGGCGAACTCATCGACCAGCGCAATGGGCACTGGGAGGGGGTCTCCGTTCGCATCATAGAATATGACGGTCTGATTCCAGGGATTGAAATCTGAAGCCATGATGCTCAACGTAGGGCGAGGGTGTGACGAAGTGGGGTTATCAGTCGGCTCGCAAGACTGTAGTTCGTGCAAGGATCTTAGGGGTCGTTAAAGGGGCTGTAATGCGAGAAGGCGAGCGGACATAGACGACTATATAAGAGTCCGAAGCCAGAAGAGTGTTTCTGAATATCTTTCGAGCGGTCCAGTCGACAAGCATTGAGCAGCGAACGCTGACGAACCGAGATGCAGCCATGACTGGCAGATGTCTGGTGTAACACTCGAGACAAACAATATGAAGAAAAGGCCAAGAATGGCAGCAACAATACTAAGGCTGGCTGCAGCCAAGACATTGTATGGGAATCATGATCGCCGTCCCAAACTGTCACCCTGAGAGCTTGTGTTAAGAGGCTGATTCGAGACAAACAATACCAAGCTCCACCAGCGGAACAATGCGCAGTGGCGTCACTCACACATGCAGGCGCAGTTCAATTTAAAGTGTCGCAGATATCCCACGATGGTTGTGCAGCCGTCGAAAGCTCTGGGAGGTCATTCATTGCTTTTTATTCTCCGGAATAAGTCAAAGCCAGATCGTGTACAGCCGAATATGCCGGCAGTCTCCAGCTAGCACCATCTCAAAACCGTCCACCCTCAACGGGGCAACCGAGCCAAGAATCGGATAATTTCTGCTATTTCGCAATCGGAGTTATTTAGGAGAGTCTTGTCGTCATCACGGATCGTTTGTTTGGGGCCCTTTGTTGTGGGCCTAGACGAGTGAGAGAACGGTTTCGCATCCAACATGTAACGTTCTTACTACGCTGTGGAGCTCGCGTCTGTTTCCATCTCGGTTTATTGGCTCGTCTGACGGTCCTTGAAAGAGCAAAGTGGGTAGCGAGAGGCTTTCAACAACGGTCTAATGCGCTGAGACTGTCGGTACCCTCATCAAGGCAGTCATGGTGGGCTGTCATTCGCGCAGTCGGCTTTCGCACGCAAGGATGCGCAGTGCTGATTCTGGAGCACGCGACTGTTGAGAAGGCATTTCGTTTTTTTTTTTTTTTTTTTTTTTGTGAGTCTGTATGGGACAAGCAGGGAGGTGTAGATACTTGGTAGTTTGTTGTTGAGGGAGTAGAGTGGAGGAATGACTAAGGGCCAAGACTGCGGGGCTGCTCCTTCCCGTCTCTCCTCAGCTTCAGTGCGTCACGCCGGCCGGACTCCTTCCCCGATAAACATCCCACGTCACCGACTCGACATGGCATCGGTCCCCC
>NW_027396695.1:0-73931 GCF_047715775.1 Aspergillus undulatus | reverse complement strand
GTTGGCTTATACTCCAGGCCATCGGTTGCGAAGGCCTTCGGACCACCTAGTATAAAGAACATCAGAGAGTTGCTTGATATGCTCCATGCCCGGCACCGGCTGGCTGGGGAGATTTGCGAGCTGTGGCTGGGGCCCTGGCTCGACTGCTGGCGCTGCAGACTGGCGCCTTTTGTGGCTTTTCAGGTGTGGATTGTTCTGTGCGAGAACCAGGCGCGGCCTTTGTGGGGATTCGGGCGGTGGAGCCTGTGGGACGAGACCTGACAGCTTCGGATCGCTGACCCAAGATCCGTTAGCACGAGAAGGGAAAGTTAAGGGAGTTTACTCTGCTCACCTCATCAACTTTTCGTTCGTGGCTCGGAGAATGTGGTATAAGCCTTCGGGGTCGACCATTTCCAAGTCGCTCCAGGCCTCGGCAAGTCGCGAAATCGCCTCCCGCTTCTCCTGATCTCCGGTGGTTCCCAAAACCTCCTGACAAGCGTGACCTACCGCCTTGCTGTATGCTCGACGGCCCAGTTGAGCCTCTTTGCTGTTGGTCTCAGAATAGATAGACTTGGGACTCGCATTTTCGTCGATAATCTGGTAAGAGGAGAATGAATCATCGGTCTGTGCCTTGTCGGATACGCGTCGGAATTGGCGGACAGTCGACGGACTGTTTCCGAATGTCAAGTCCACTCCTAATGGCTGTTTGACACCGCTCGATTGTCGCTTCGGTCGGCGCAAAGAAGGGTTGCGGTCGGGTGCTGGGCTACGGCGCACAGCGGTGCCGTTTACGTGCCTCGGTGGGTTTGGCGGGCTAGAGATGCGTAGATTTTCCACCATATCGGCAGGGTCATCGTAGAGAGGATCGTGAACGATGGACCCGCTGTCAGAGTTGTCTGAGTCCTCTCGGATGACCATGGTCGGTGCTTTGACAGTGTCGAAGACCCAGCCATCATCTTCTTTGGGCTGGGTGATTGTGTTCCTATAAGAGCAACAAGGTCAGTTACCGTTGAAATCCGTTGCATACGGGCCGCATACAAAGATTCCGCATAGTATTTCACGTTCCGTGACACACCACGACCACCATCCCAGTCCTGCTTCCGGTGAATCAGCTCCTGCAGAGCCTCCGTCTTCCCAGCGTTGCGGATGAATTTGTGTCTCAGAAGCTCCTTCGCACTAGGCCTGCGCTCTGGATCTTTGGTCAAGCACTGCGCGATGAAGTCTCGAAAGGCACTGCTGTAGCCGTCGCCCTGTAACCGGGGGGCTGATTCTTTCGGAATCAAGAAAAGCACCTTCATCGGATGAATGGCGGCATGCGGCGGCTCTCCATTGATCATCTCCATAGCCGTGATACCCAAAGACCAAATATCCGCCTTGTAGTCGTATCCAGCCTGTTGAATCACCTCCGGGGCCATCCAGAACGGGGTTCCGACGAATGTGTTGCGTTGCGATTTAATGTTCGTCAGCTGTGCCGCGACTCCGAAGTCGCCGAGCTTGACTTTTCCGGTGTGAGAAAGGAGGACGTTGGCCGCTTTGACATCGCGATGTATCTTTCCTTCGCAGTGTAAGTAGTCGAGTCCCTGTAGAAGCTGCTGGCAAACGATCGCAACGTGCGCTTCATTGAAAACACCGGGTTTGAGCTATACCCATATTAGCCGAATACTTCCCACCAGTAGCCAGTCGATTATTACCAAATCAAGGCACGATCCGCCGCCCAAGTACTCCATCACAATCCACAGCTTATGCCCTCGAAGGAAGCTGGCATGGTACTGCGTAACGTATGGGCTCGCGCATGTCGCCAGGACGGAGATTTCCTGTTGTATTTCTTGTATGTCATCTTCGCTCGACTCGAGATCGATCTAGAAAGAAGATAAGAGGTCAATTGAGTGCCAAACGTTGGCGTATATGCAGCTCAGAACTCACATGCTTGATCGCAACAATCTCCCCCGTGGACTTGTCAATCGCTTTGTACACTGTCCCGAAACTTCCGCCTATGCGACTAGTAGTCAGTCACCCAAACAAGCCAATTGATTAAACCCATTGAAGCCCATTGACTTACTTCCCAGCTCCTCCATCATCTGATACTGGCTCGCCATATCGTCCGCCATAGTTCGCGACATTTTGGCCGAACCGGAATTAATTCGAATCCGAATCCGAAGCTGAAGCTGAAGCGGAAGCTGGCAGCTCAAAGTCCAGAGTCCAAGGACCCGGGGTGGAGCAGCAGGGAAGAAATTGAAAGACAAAAACAAGGGGCGACCCGCACAGCTACCTGAATCCTGCCCAGCAAGAGCCTGTCGCGGAAGCTGAACAGGTCAAGTAAACCAGCCTTGGAGAAAGGACTGGGAGGGAGCTGAAGCTGAGCACAGCAGGGCAGCCGGAAGTAAATCAACTGGAATAATGGGATTGGAACGATCGTGATTACTTGAGGGCCCCAGGTCCATCGCATCCAATGGATAACGATTCCGATCGGCTGTGGTCCTGAGGAACAACAGCGCCGGTCGTGCATGGCAACGGCAAGGCCAATTGTTTCAGCCGTGCCAAGACTTCACTACCTATGCTAGAGAATATAGATTCTTCTGCTATTTACAGATCAATTACTTATGATTAATATCAATGAAATGATTGCACGTTGTACAAGACCTGATTCTTGGGTATGTAGCTGTTTATATATACTTGTAAGGGTTGAGGATCCCATTCTACGCACTGTTAGCATTGACCACCACATTTGCTTCGGAAGACTTACCGGATCATACAAGCCCTTCAGCTGCTTCATGAGCTTAAGGTTAGCGTCATTCTGGCTGTATCCGATAAACTCCTTCTTCGCGACACCGAGACCGTGCTCGGCGCTGATGCTGCCATTTCGCTTCTGGATCCATTCGTACACCCAAGGTTCGATCGCCTTCTCGACTTCCTTGTTGTACTGACGGACAGCGATGTTGAGGTGCAGGTTGGAGTCACCCATGTGGCCATATCCGACCACAGCACGAACGGGGAACGAGTCATCATCACCGACAAATCCCATCTTGGTCAGTCGCTCCCGGCAGTCATCTACCAGCTGGTAGAGCTCAGGGAGGGGAATGGAGACGTCGTACTTGTAGGTACCGCCGAGGTGGCTGAGAGCCTCGGTAATCCCTTCACGCCAGCGCCAGATGGCCTGGAACTGAGTCTCGTCTTGAGCAAGAACACCGTCTGCGACGATACCCTCGCCCATGATGCTCTCCAAAAATGTCTCAAGCTTCTCCATGTCGTGCTCGGCGTTGGACCCGCTGGTCTCCACCAAGCAGTAGAAAGGGTATTCACCTTCCAGCGGGTACTTGTTGCCGGTGCTGGTGTGGACAAGCTTCTGACTGCGGCCGTCCATGAGCTCAAAGGCAGAGAGAATCTCAGACAGCTGCTTCTTAGCTTCGCCGAACGCCTGGCGAACCTGGTCAAAGCTCTCAAGACCAAAGTAGGCAACGTTGACGGCCTTTGGTCGGGGAGGACACTGAATTGAAACACCAGTAATGATACCAATTGTACCTTCAGAGCCAATGAACAGCTGCTTCAGGTCGTAACCAGTGTTGTTCTTCCGCAGTGTCGACAAGCCGTCCATGATTGTTCCATCGGGCAGAACAGCCTCAACGCCGAGAACGGTCCCATGAAGACTGCCATATCGAAGCAGACGCAGCCCTCCAGCATTTGTAGCTACGTTCCCTCCAATGTGACATGACCCCTTAGCACCAAGGTCAAGCGGGAACAGATGGTGCCGCTCAGCCAAGTAATTGTCCGCCGTCTCCAAAATAACACCAGCATCCACAACAAGCACACCCGATGCTTCGTCGAAGGAGCGAATCTTGTTCATCCGCGCCGTATTGATCACAATCTCATCAAACACCGGTACTGAACCTCCCACCAAGCCCGTGTTACCACCCTGCGGAACAACAGCCAGTTTCTTCCCGTTGCAGTATTTCAAGATCTCGCTGACCTCCTCTTTTGTCTGTGGCTTGAGAACGAGCTTCGTGTGCCCGCGGTACTTGCGCATCCAGTCGCCATTGAAGGGTTCGATATCGTCCGCGGCATCAGTCGTTACACCGTCGATCACGGCTGACTCGGAGCCCAGGAGCTCCTTGAAGTATTTGACATCCTCGGCGGTGATTTCAGCGAATTTCGGGTTCCGTTTCAGCGTAGGGTAGGCGTCGCTCGTGTACTTGACTTCCTTGGTTGCTCGCAGGGTAGGTGCTTGCGAAAAGCTGCGAGTGGCCGGCACAGCGATCTGAGAGACCAGGGGTCGCCCAATGAGGCGCGGCTTGGGCACGCGAGCCCGGCGAAGGGCTGTTGAGAAGTTCCTGGCCCCGGGCATGGTGCGATCTATGACAATTGAAAGATGGCGATACACGCTTCGGACTTCAAAAGATTCACCGTTTCGGCGTCGGCTCGCTTATTCAGCCTCTTGATGCCGCCCGGTATCGGCCCGTACGGTATCTTACTGCTCTATCAGCAATAAGCGAATAATAGGTCTCCAATTCTAAGCAGCGTCGTAATGGTTCGTTCCACCAGTGCGAAATATCCGCTCAGATGGCGGATGTACCTCTTAAACAATAGCTCAAGAGGCTACTGATCATATTTCAACTACAGACTTACAAAGTGTATCTTGCTTAATATGCCTGGCACCTCTTGAAGAGATTACAGTGGCAGCGGTGACCTAGCTTAACCCATAATGTCCTCGCCAAAAGCCGCATCAGACAATACAGCGTATTCTCTTCCTCGACACCATGGGTTTGTCGGGGCGAGCTACTCACTATGAGGATGCCTAGTTCGTCCAGGAACTATCAGATGCATTGTGAGAACTGGAGGATCTCAAGGGGAGATACTGGCACTCATTCAAAGAGGCTCTCTTCTCTGTGCAACTTGCCTCGACGCAGATATATAAATGCGTTTTCAGTATTGAAGTCTGAAAGCCTGCAAAGCACCCTGCATTTGAAAACAACAGGCAATTCTTTCAGACATTGATTGCAACATCGGCCATTTTAGTTCTCGCCACTCTGTAGAACAGCAGAAAGTTGACAGTACTGACAACAACAGCAACAAGAATCAGCATTGCGGACCTGGAAGGGCCCGGGCGTTACGTCATGAAAGTGCCCCGCGGCCCGCCAGCCTGAGCTTTCAGCAACTTCGAGCTCTTCATTCTTGAGCTTCACATTCCTCCTCTCACATCGGCTTTATTTGAACCATCAAAATGGCGACTACAGTCCTTGTAACAGGTGCTACCGGTCTTCTGGGCCGGCAGGTCTTCGACCGATTCAAGCGCTCCGGCTGTCTTACTGTCGGCCAAGGCTTCTCGCGCGCCAACCCGCCTACGATTCTGAAATCTGACCTGGAAAAGGAGGAGGATATCAAGTGGTTGTTGGATGAAGCTAAGTATGTTGCCAACTGGATTTCGGATTTGAAGCAGCTCGAGCAGGCTGCTGTCAGTGTCAACTGTCAATCCATTGAGATCATGACCAGTTCATGCTAATACTCGCCGTTCTAGACCCCAGATTGTTGTCCATTGTACGCTTAGTCCTTTTGGAGCTACCCTGAGCTCTGTTGGTTCGATAATTGACATCTTGTCTAGGTGCTGCGAACCGCTTCCCCGACTTGTGCGACAAGAACCCCGAGCAGGCGCGCCGAGTGAACGTTGACGCTACTCGTATACTAGCAGAGTTGACAGCAGAGAGAAATATACTGCTAGTATACATCTCAACGGATTACGTCTTTCCAGGCGGCGAGGGCGAAGCTCCTTATGAGGCTGATGCGGAGACGAAGCCACCCAACCTATACGGTCAGCTGAAACGCGATGGCGAGTTGGTTGTGCTTGAAGCTACCAAGAAGAGCGGAATGGGTATCATTGTCCGTGTACCTGTGCTCTACGGCACAGCAAACGAGAACTCTGAGAGTGCGGTCAATACCTTGGTTGACTCCGTATGGAAGGCCCAGGACGAGAATGCAGGCGTGAAAATGGACGATTGGGCTCAGCGGTACCCTACCAACACGGGAGACGTCGCACGAGTGCTGCGAGATATTGTGATCAAGTATCTCAAGGAGCGCGGCCAGATCTTAAAACTTCCCAAGATTCTCCAGTTCTCGTCTGAAGATCGGATGACAAAGTACGAGATCTGCGAGAAGTTCGCGGAGATCCTCGGCGTGCCGCTGAATGGGATGATCCGGAACAAAGAAGGCAACGACCCTAACGCTTCGGTTCAACGACCGTACGACACTCATCTTTCAACCAAGGCGCTGAAGGACTTGGGCATTGATGTCCAAACTGTCGGATTTGCCGACTGGTGGTAAGTGCTCATATTGAGATCGACCACATGTGTCCGCTGCAACTGTCGGCAAGGGCTAACACCGAGATAGGCGAAAACACCTGGAGACGCAGAAGAAATGAGGCGACAAGACATGAGGAATGCATCTGATGGATAGAGAAATGTAAAAAGCAATTTGCCAAGAATATAGTGATCTGTAATAATTATTATTTATCGCTTCGATGGACTCGGCGCACAGAAGAGACGAAACTGGTCTGGAAGATAGAACCGAAACAGGTCATTCCATGACTGCGTATGAGAGGACAAAGATAAATGAAACTCCCGTCAGAACGGAGCGCTATGGCGAATCAATCAGGTTCAGGTTCAATGGCATATCCCAGTCAATATCAACCGCCAGTATGCAGTCTATGCGCTTTTGTCGAGTGCAGCCCAGCCGGATCTGATCAGTGAGCGCTGGGAGATGTCGGGCTCTACCGCAGCGCAAATCACCCGACGATCGGCCTTAGCAACCTCCTTATAGTCTGTGCGAGATGCAAATTCCAGTTCAGATGCAGGAACAGCTCAGAGACCTGGTTTCTGTTATTAATCGCATGTTCGGGCAAGGAAGGGCTTGATAGCGATGCCACCTGACCTGTAACCTGCTTGATAGCGCGAAATTAGCAGAGGCTAGATGGTCCAAAGCATCTGGCCCAATCACCTACAATCTCCAGAGGCCCGCGCGTCGAATTCTATCCTTGGAACAAACCTGTTTCCCATTATTCCCAGTCACCAACCACTTCTATTAGTATGAGACTCTCGAACTGCTGTTTTTACTTTTGGCTCCACGAGAAGCACTAGGATTGGAGACTGGAGTCCAGGAGCACTTCAGGCTCCGATCTCGTTTCGCTGCGCCGCCCCTTGCCTGGCCCTGAGTTCTGAGCAGGTGGTCCGCACTACACTGCAGGTTCGCTGGGCGCAATCCGATTCCCTACTAATTCTCCGATACGTCGCCTGGCTGCGATTGAAATCATTTCCTCATTCTACTTCTTGGAGCTAGCGACTCGCTTCTGCCTTTTGTTCTGGTTGGAATCAGGCCACTGACTATGAAGTGATCGGAACGCTTGTGAAACAACTCTGCAGGTTTTAGGGGCAAACAACTCCCCCAATCTCAGTTATACGACTGTCCTTCCTCTCGTTCCTTCAAGTCACAACAGGGCGAACTGCATCTGCATCTGCATTTGTGATCTCAAAGATTGTTTGTTCTGGGTGCATCACTAGTTCTCTCTCGGCCCGCGAGTCGGCTATCTATCCCTTCGCATCGCAAGCAGACAACCGACGCCGCATGCGACAGTCACGCGAACCGCCATTTACTCGAGTTTCCCCTCAATAGTGATCCCAACGTCCCCGCGCAAACTCCGAACAACATCGCGACGCAAAAATAAACAAAATGGCCAGAGAGACGCAGGATTACAGCGGAGTTGGAGGGCAGGTCCCTACGCCCACTAAGTTCTCGCGATACCGCTCCGTGAGGAAGGCGGCTTCGACCAATGCGCAGGGGATGGCTCCCTTGAACACATCAGTACCGCCGGTGCCTACGCGCCAAAGCGCATCAGCGACAGCGTCGCAGGATGCTGGAGATTGGTACAGCGGCTCAACTACCACGATCAAGAAGAGTATGTCGCGCTACCGCCGTCAGAAACCCCCGACGCCCAACTCTGCCGATGTGCCTCCACCTCTTCCGGTACCTAGCGAACAATACGTTTCTCGAGCACAACCCGCGGCGAGTACTCTTGATAATCATCCCACGCGACGCCCTTCGAAAGACACTCCCCGGCCGGAGGCGACAACCCCACGGGCGAGGCTGATGGATGCGATGCGACTAGATACCCGCGGGAAAGGGCTGTTTGGAGATAATAGCAATACATCGAGCGATGCAGAACATGAGGAGCGCGAGCGGGATAGACAAGATGCTATGAACAGTTTGACAGGTGGTTGTACCGAGTCGCCTGCTACGTCTACCAACCGCCAAAGACTAGCCACCCGGGGCAGGGCTGCTACAGATCGCGAAGTCCAGCGAGCGGCTGACAGTCGACGCCAAGTTGACGACGCCGCGAGTCGACGCCATTCACATAACGAGCCAACGCGAAAATCATTTAAGGATGCGATGAAGTCTACGCACGCAAAAGACAAGACTAAGAAGAGCCCGTCTGACGGAGGTGACACCAATGCGCCAGCGATGATTGATGCACCCGTATCCGCCGTCAACGCCGGTGAGCGGCAAGTCCCAGTTCAGTACGGGAAGCATTCTCTCAAGCTTAGCGTCAGCCCTTCGACTTCAGCCCATGACATACTCGTGTCCGCGTCTCGAAGTATATCCGAGATTAACCCTACTCGCTTCATCCTCATGGAATCTTTTACTGCTCAAGGTTTAGAGCGACCTTTACGACAATATGAATGTGTTCGAGACGTCATGAACTCGTGGGCGCACGACGCAGAGAACACGTTGATCATTGTTCCGGCTCCAAACGCTGGTGCGCTCGACTTTCTCGCTGCTCGGAATGTGCCGTCGAACTCGCCTCTAGACGCAACTTTCCACATATATTACTCCCAAAAACCACGCAAATGGGATAAGCGCTATCTGACAATTCGTTCAGACGGTCAAATTACCCTGTCGAAGAAGGACATGGCTAAAGAGCAGATCAATGTCTGCCACCTGTCTGATTTCGACATTTACTCGCCAACGCCCACTTTTCTCTCCGACAAGGTGAAACCTCCGAAGAAGATTTGCTACGCCATAAAAAGTCAGCAAAAAGCGAGCATGTTTCTCACTACCGAGAACTTTATTCACTTCTTCGCGACGAACGACAAATCGAATGCCGATGGCTGGTATAGGGCTGTCCAGACGTGGCGCAGCTGGTATTTGATCAACAGGCTAGGAGCTGGCCAGGCCGAAGGCAATGATGAGCCTGAGGTGGCCCGACAAGAAGAACCTCAGACCCGGCAATTAAAGCCACTTCTAGAGACCATCGAAACCCACGGTGAAGAGAATGAAGAGCCACTTGTCCAACGGGCGCGAACGCGGCAACAGTGTTCACGAAGAAGATCCCGTGAGTACGACCCGCCGCCATCATCATTCCCTAAATCGCTCACAAAAGACCCCGATACTACACCAACAACCTCGTCAGACGAATCACCTTTTGCTGCTGGCGGCTTGCTTGGCCGGGCTTATACCCTCCGCCACAAAGCAATGAAAGAAAGAGAGGAGCGTGAGAAGCGCGAGGCCGAAGTCCTATTCAATCAAGGCCTCGTTGGCTCCAGCGCCGCACCTCGCCAACATAGCGCCTCACGCCCAGGAAGCAGAACAAACAGCATAACCTCAGCTCAACAACCCGAGCTAGACAGCCTACTCAAGCGATCCCAGTCCATCAAGCAAGCACAAGCTCCAGGACAACCCAAGCCCCTCGTTGACCTCACCCCAGTCTACCAAGAACCACCCCAGCACACCCGCAAGGGAAGAGGCGTGACAGTCGACACAGGCGGGCCCCTCATCGACGCCGCAACAGGCATAGAGTCAGCCGGCGGCATCAACGTACCACCTGCAAAGACCTGGCGCCGCCCAACAGTCCCAGCGGCGACAGCAACAACGACAACAACAGGCACACCACCGCTACCTCCCGAACCAACGTCTGAAGTCCGCACCCGCAACCGCTCAAATACAGCCCGCAGCGCTATAGGTCGGTACCGACATAACAATAACAACACGACGACCCCTTCATCGTCTACCTCACCTGCCGGAGCAGGCGCGGACTTCGAACCCACGCAGGAGGAAGCCTCGGGCTTCGTCCCGAATAGTCTCCTCGCGAGAGCCGGGACGGGAAATCAGGTCCCTGCTTCTGGTGCACCGATTGGACATGGTGTTGCGACGGGGGATCGCAATGCCACGAAGCCGATGCTTGATGTCACGCCGAAGAGTCCGTTCGCGGAGGGGAGTTTGTTGCGCGGGTTGTAGGCGATGGCGTGGTGTGGCGTCTCAGTAATGAAATGATCTTTTTTTCATAACCTGAATTTATTCATTTGTTCTTAAGTTTAGAGGAGGCTCGTTTTTTTCGTAGTCTTTTGATTCCGATTCAATATCACAACGTTCGTGCCATGTCATGCGTTATCCGTCCCGCGTTCCGTAACGGCGAAAATGATATAACCTTGCACTCTATCATGGAGAGCTGGCTACAGGCATGCCTTAGCCTTCCGGATTCATTGGGCGCCCAGGTGCATGTGGTTTGGCTTCTTCCGCATGCTGATTCCCGATAAGTTGCATAGGGGACGGGGATCGAAGTAGGTAGGAAGGTAGGTAGGCTTCTAAAAGTGTTTCAGGAGATTTGGCGCCTGTGGTCAGATCTGTTATGGATTCGATTCGATTCGATTCGAGACGGCACCCTGTTTTCTTTCTTTCCTGCTCGCTCAAATCGTCTCGTTCTCGTCTCGTCTCGCCTAACAAACAACATTCACCAAATTCCCCTCCACGAACCCCTCCACCCCCTCAACAAGCAGATCCTGCAGATTGCGCACCGTCGATTCCGAAAACCACGCTATATGCGGCGAGAGCGTTAAATTTGGTACGTCCGCCGCAAGTAACACCGACTGCCCCTGAACGGGCGGCTCATTCTCAAAGACATCCGTCGCTGCGCCTGCTATCCATCCCTCTTTCAAGGCCTTGATCAGGGCTACTTCATCGACGATTCCACCGCGTGCAACATTGATCACGAGCGCGTCCCTTCTCATGGCCTTCAACTCATCTTCACCAAGAAGTCCCGCCGTCCCCGCCGTTTTCGCAGCGGTAACCATAAGGACTGTCGCGCGCTGAATGGCAACTTCAAAGCCCACTCTCCCCTCCCTAACATCAACCCCCATAACGCCCTTCCGCTCCGCAATGAGAACCTGCATCCCCAGAGCCCTAGCAACAGTCTCGATACGTTTCCCGAGCGCCCCGTAGCCTATAATCGCGACGACCTCCTGCATCGTGGTATGCGGGGGCCCCGTCGCAAATCGATGAATGAGAGACCGTTTCTCGGGGTACTCGGTACTGCTCATAACGGCATTATGCATCTCGACGATTTTGCGTCTCGAGGAGAAGTAGAGTGCTACTGCGTGCTCAGCTACACTGCCCACGTTTGCGCCGGGGCAGTTGATTACGCAAATTCCGCGTTCTTTGAATGCGGCTTTATCGACCCATTCGATGCCTGTGGCCATTATGACGACGCATTGGAGTTTTGGACATGAGGGGAGGGCTTCGGGTGGTATGGGGACGACTGTGGTGATTGCAATTGTGGCGTCTTGCAGGCGGGATGTGATTTCGGGGGTTGAGGGGGGTATTGAGGCGTAGCCGGTGTAGGTGTGCGGGAAGGAGAAGGAGGGTATGGGGCAGTGGATTTCTTCGAGGCAGACTATGTGGTGGTGGGTTATTGCTGGGGAGGCCTCAAGAGAGGCCATTGTAAGCTGTGAGTTGTGAGTTGTGAGGTTGTGAGCGTGGCTGAGGAAGAGGACGCTCTGTTGACGTTGTTGGGGGATGGAGCTGCAATCGGTGGGGTTGATAAGCCCCCCTTTCCCCACACTGCTGCTTGCGGGAGTTCATGTTATTGTCATTCATTAAACATTATTCGTTGTTCTATCTCTCAGGTCACTTCATCACTGCCAATCTATACAGATACTCAGAAAAACAGTCATGCACTCGTAAACAACCCATGGACAAGCAACCAGTCGCGGTCACACAACACTCGCAACACCAAAAGCCGGCTTCTTGCTAACGCGATAAGCCAGCTTCTCCGTGGCAAAATGCATAAAAACCGCATGGACTGTCGGGATAGCTCCAAAGACCGTACCTGCAATTGGGAAGGCAATGCGCTCAAGCAGGAAGGGGAGGCTGTACCAAGCCGAGCGATCTGAAAAGCCCCCAGCGTCGAGGCCATGCGGGATCTGCGCCGCATCGTTCCTTCGAGTCTGGAGACAGACTTTGTACCACCGGTTATAGAGCGAGATGTTGACGTTCATGGCAACAAATGATAAGAAGCGGACAAGGCCGGTAACCTGGAATGTGAATATCATCCACGGGTTCAAGGATGGAGCTATCTGCTCGTACGCGATCGAGAAGAGAAGCAGGATCGTGAAATGACAAGGAAGGAAATGGGCTTCCCAAAGGAGATGCATCAAGGCGAGATGCCGAGGCTTCAACAGGAAGCTCCGCCAGCTCAATCTCGCCTCGCGAATTGTATTCCTGGCGGCAAAGCCTGAGTCCAACGCACCCCACATGTGTCGCAGGGCCTGTCGATACCGCGCAACACAAGTGTCGAGTGTCCGACGGAAGCCAGGACGTGGGAGGTCGGAGGAGACATTACACTGACTAGCCGGTGCGTGAATCACTCGCGAGACGAGATTTCCGTTTGTGCGGAAGTAGCACTTGAGCATCATATGCATGTCCTCGCCAATGGAGGTTGGGTCACTGTCCCACCCGCCGACGTTTGTGGCGAGAGCCAGCGGCAGGGAGTACACGGATGTTGGAATTGAGACGGTGGAGCGCGGGTACATTGTCGATAACCCGGCGAAGCTCCAGAGGAGATCAGCGCAACGGACGAAGACGGGGCTATCGTTGGAATTGCGGTCGAAGATAATGGGGCAGGAGTAGAGTGTTCGGTTTGCAGTAGTGGGATGCATGTAGTGCATGCGGCAGATTTCAGTGAAGTAGTCTTGCCAAAGATTTGTGTCGGCTGGGAGTGTTAGTAAATCTCAGCTAACAACAGGTGACAGCTTACCATCCATCACAGTGATAACCACGTTGCAAGTCCCGGACTCAAGCTCGGCTTGATGCACTTGTCCGATGTGTCTCGCGGCGAAAGCAACATTAGAGCTCTTCCCTGCGATCTCTGAGGGGACATCGGCAGGGTGAAAGGTCGCTTGGATAAGAGCAAATGACTTTCCGTACGACGATACCAAGCCCTCGGCCTTATCGGCGGCGCTGGTCTCTTTCTGTTCCATGGCCAGGTATACCTGATTTATCAGCTCCGTTTGCAACAACTCAGACCGAGAGATGTACCTCATACTGTGTACGTGCTCTTGGGTGGCTAGCGAGGACGTCAAGGGTACATCGCAGAGTGTCAACATCTTCCTTATAGTTTGGCAGTATAATGGCATGCGTGACCTCTCCCACAGTCTCCGCGACCTCTGCAACCCACAGCCGGGTAGCGGCACGTTTCGCGTCCTTCATGTCCAGGGCAGTTGAGACCTCGGCAACAGGACTGCTCGGCTCAGAAGCGCTCATATACTGATCCGTTCGCCGCTTCATCACCTTGGATGTTTGGTCGAGCACATGAACCAAAGCCCATGACAGGCGGCCGGTGAAGAGAAGAGTGTTCAGGTGTACCAGTATTGTGTACACGATGAAGATCTTCTGCGCGAGGTTCATCACGGGATGGGACTCAGGAGCTTTATCCCTCGGTGAGCTTCTCCATGGCGCAAAGACCACGTCGGGGGAGCTCAGCAAGAGAAGAAAAAGCAAGGCAATGATACTGAGGCCTGGTAAGCAACGGGACACCCACTGGGCAAACATCTTGAGGGACTTACATCGGAGAACAAGACCATTTCAGCGCGGTGGGAAATACATTACTTTTGAACGGTTGACGCACATGCTTCTGAGCTTGATACGCTTCGGCGAATTTTTGCATTGAGACGGCAAAGCTATAGAGCTGCAACAACTAAACCAGCTCGTCGGGACCACTCATGAGACAGGGTTCCGCAACATGGCACGCCAAGGGGCTGGAGACTGGCTCTCTGATCATGATAATCTCTAGCTCTGCGAGTTAGACGCTATGACTCTTTATCCCACGAGGCCTCATGATCAGCGATTCCCTCGGTGTCAAGCTAAGATTGCCGTCGTTATTATTTGCGATCAAGCGAGAAGCACTTCTGCTGATCATGAAGGTCAGAAGCTGGCTCAGGAACCCTATCTTTCCGTATGCCCGAGGATGTATAGACCAAATTACCGATTGATCAGAAGGTTGGATTAGCCGTTCTGGGCCATGTAGTAACTGCTATATCATTCGGTTTGCAGTAACACCAAGTTCGCGAGAGTCTTGAGGCTGGCGCAGTGTGTATCTCAACTCTAGAGCTTCTATAATCCCAGCAGACGTTCGCATACTTCCTCTGCAGACACGGTATAGTCAATGTATACCACGATCAGCAATGATGTACATCAAGGGTCCATCTCGTCCGCGTTTCGGCTATGGCGCCCCTGATTGGTGTGTCAACATATCCAATGGAATTTGCACAAAACGCCCGTGGTTCAAAAGCCGCAACATCGTTCGACACCCTGTCAAAGGATGGGTAAGGTTGGGTAGAAATCACTCTGAGAGGTGATCTTGCATGGGCTGTGGTGGGGTTGTAAGCACTTTAAGCTGACCGGATGACGAGGCTAAACAACACCTCTCAACCTATGGAGAGTCCACACTGACTCTGAAAACCGAATTCATTCATTTGCGCAAGGCGGGAAAAAGATACAGCGGCGCTTAGATTGAAGCCGGTGATGGTGATGGTGAGGATGATCAGAGAGGTCTGGTGTCTTGAAGCGAACCGCAAGAGGCAAGAGCCCAACACCCTCATCGCTCCTTCCTAACGAGCAGTTGGTTTATACAGCCACTCAAACCCGAGTTCTCGCAATGACTACTTAGTATCTGCCCAAGCCTCTACTCCTCTACTACCAGACGAGATGGTCTATTATTTTCCGGAGCAGCCAATCAGGCCGACGCTTTCCCCGAAAAATATCTATATATTCATACAACACATATATTCAGGTCTGAACTAAGATTTGCTTTCCCGTGCGAGTGCAGCAACGTTGAATCCCCGTCTAGGGGCATGAACTCGAACTGAGACATCTCCTTCGGTGGTCTCAATCGTGATCTCCTTTCCTGTCAGCCCAACTAATTTACCAACAGTCTTGTGTCGCGCCCCGGTATCGCTCGGCCAAACCTGCACCATCTGTCCTTTGTGGAGACCGTATACCTGGACAAGAGGGTCTCCTTCCTCAACCACATCTCCTGACTCGTTTGTTGCGGCTGCTTTCATTACATCCGCAACTCGCTCGCCGGAGAAAGACTCAGGAGCACGTAGTGCCTTCTGTGCTTCGCCTACAGCCGCTTGAAATCTCTCAACCCAGGCAAAGACTTTGGGAAACAATTGTGCAGAAATATGGTCTTCTGCCCCGGAGAGTGCACCCGGGACTGCGAACAGCCAGGTCAATGGCCACACCATCTCAATGTCTGCCAAGCTTGGAGTCTCGGTCTTCGCAAGCCACTGCCTTCCATCCGCTAGGAGTGTGGTTTCCAAGAACTCCAGATCGTTCTTCACCGCGATGATGGCATCCGGCCTAGTAGCCAGTACAAAGTCCGCAAACTTGGAACCCGGCCCGTCAATACCCATCATGTCCACACGATCTTTCATGAACGCTTCATCGTTGATCAACGGTGTCTTGGGTAGAAGAATCTGCACGACATTTATGAAGAGCTTGGTCTCTAGGGTAAACTTGGCGAGCAGCTGCTCAACGGCGCGCTGTTCAGGTGTGGCCACACTGGCGAACGAGGGCCGCTCGACATCTACCCGCTCGAGCGCCTGTAGGATCATTGGGGAGTCGAGGTAGACGTCGCGACCGATGGCCAACAGCGGGATACGACGATAGCGGATTCCTAAGCGGGCGAGATCCGGGCGTGGTAGGATTCGGGGTTGGATCTGTGCTCGGAGTTAGTGGTAAAAGGGTGTCTCCAGCTGTCTCTGGTCGGTACGTACGCATTGATCGTACGGGATGCCGCGAAGAGCGAGATAATAGAGGACTCTAGCCGAGAACGGCGAGCCCGCGTAGTGGAACAGAATAATTCGAGGGTCTGCAGCCATATCGAGGTGATAGTGAGTGTTTGATTGTAGTCTGATTCAGGAGTAGACTGTTCATCTGGAACAATTTATAGAGACTTGGGAACCCCGCTTATTCACACCAATTCCCACCTCGGCCCGCTGTGGGCTGTCGACAGCGCAGAAGACATGCCTTCGACAACGATTAGGAACGAATAATAGCATTGTATTGAGAATCTAGCTCTGAAACAGACTTCGTTAGCCTGTCTGGCTCCGCTATATGCTGTCACACAATAATGGAGGTCTCTTGGCGCAGCTTGTTCATGCAAGTGAGATTATCGTTTCTGCAGTCCAGGAGGTCCCTTATCTGCAGGAAGGTTTCTACGTCATAATTATTCAGCCACATTAGCCAATCAGCGAACAGCCCACAGGCAACCTCGGCCCATCCCGAATTGTCGCAAGCGCCGAGCGGTCGAGGTCCGGTCGTGCCGGTGCCTGGCAATCTGCAAATCTTCTGTCGTCGACCCTGGCCTTTCGACTTCTTCATCCATCTTAGTACGACGATTGACAGAATGGCACCTTTAACCGCAGCAGAGGTCGTTGCCCACCCGGCATACCAGCACCTCGACTGGAACCTCCCCCCAACTACAACCGGCACATGCCCGGTCGCCCAAAACCGCCGCGGAGGGCCGATCAACCTCTACTATCAGATCCATGGCACCGGCCCTACGAAGCTGGTTGTACGTACTTATTCTTTCCCTCTCCTCCCGAATTACCGATCCAATCTAACAAGATACCAGTTCATAATGGGCCTCATGGCCGCGCACGGCGACTGGAAACGCCAAATCAAATTCTTCGGCCATGACAACGCCTCCAAATACTCCGTCCTCGTCTTCGACAACCGCGGCGTCGGCAAATCCGATAAGCCTATAACCCGCTACTCCACGTCCGAGATGGCCCGCGACGCCCTTAACCTCCTCACACACCTCAACTGGATCGACCTCTCCGCACCACCCACCCGAACCGTCAACGTCATCGGCGCAAGCATGGGCGGGATGATCTCGCAGGAACTAGCGATGCTCATACCCGACCGCCTCGCGAGCCTAACGCTCTGCTGCACGGCGCCCCGCGTCGAGCGCACCGCGCCTTTCCTCGAGAACCTGCGCGAGCGCGCGGAGATGTTCATTCCGCGCAAGATGGACGTGGAATTGGAGCGGTTAGCGAACTCGTTGTTCCCTCCGGATTTCCTAGCGCAACCAGACGATGAGTGGGATGACCCGGAGAAAAACTTCCCGACGAAGCGCGACCGGTTTGCGGCAGGTCGGATGCGCAAGCTTGAAGACCCGCAGGGGTTCACGAAGATGGGGTTCATCATGCAGATTATTGCGTGTGGATTCCATCATAAGAGTGCGGCGCAATTGAAGAGTTTGGCGGATGGGGTCGGGAGGGAGAGGATTGCGGTGTTGCATGGGACTGTTGATCGCATGTTGACGTTTCATCATGGGAAGTTGTTGAGTAGGGAGTTGGGTAAGGGGGTTCTCTTTAAGGTTTGGGAGGGGAGCGGGCATATGTTGCCGTGGGAGAAGGAGAGTGAGTTTAATGCGTTGGTTGAGGGGCTTGTGCAGCGGAATAATTGAACTAGTTAGATACCAGTTTGCTTTGCTTATAGATTTAAGGTACGAGATGAGCATAGAGATATGACACAGAGTGATGGCTTACTTCTAAGCTGGATGGTTACCTATAGAAGAAAGATTAGTCTGGAGGTATTATAGATGCCCTTACATCGTGATAACAGTAGCGAGCCCCAACCCTGTGTCGCCAGTACATACGTGATGGCGATGTACTCTTGGCTTTAGGGTCACCAACATAAGCTTGCGAGAGACCATAAGATCTGCACTGTATACCAGGATGCGGTGAACAAAACATACGGAGTCGAGTCAGAATATATAGATCTACAGGTCTTACTCAGGGTCACGCATTTCTGCCCAGCCATAAAATCCAGCAGCCAGCAGAGACAGCTGACGCTCCAGGTACAGTAAGCTGAAACCTTCCCTCCGAGGTCTGGGTATACACCGCAGAAGCCATCCAAATACGATCGTTCGTACAACTCACAACATTTAAAGTCCGACGAGCGTTTCGGTTTCACAACTCTCGAGTCCCGCCAACCGGACAATATCGGAGTCGATATCGAGAGTCGAGACCGGATACCTCCGCAAGAATTCTGTCATATTCAGACAAATGTCGACAGCCAATCGATTCACTCACGAGCTTTATCTGGCCCTTTGATTTGATTATCATGATAGTCATGGTCTGTGCTGCAGGATGCAGTTGCTGTGATGCCAAGAGGTGACCGCTGTTTGTTGTTTGTTCCAGATGCCTGGGACAGGCCGGTTGTTGGGATTATGCATAAAGGCTAATGGTTGCTTCAGCATTGTTCAGATAACTGAATTTTGGACTGTCAGGACTCAAGTGACAATTCTGGAAGACAAAGACGATTCAAGCCACAGAAGTGGCACCGTGGGCCTCGGGAACAACGGGATGCACCGCCACTCCGCGTGCGCTCAGAGTGGCCAGAGGCAGCCGCATTAGTAGGTAGTGATTCTGCTTAAACGGATGCAGTGCTCAGAACCAATTTATCAGAGGTAATATATCAAGACAGTTTATAAGCAGGTTAAGCAGCATAAGCACGGCTTAGTGAGGAAATCTGCATGGATGTTGACCTGATCGCACAGCCCCTCGAATCAGCATGCGACAGCCTACTTGGCGCAGCACCCCTGTCTCCCTTTTCTTCCGCCTGCATTTATTTTTTGTCTGAAAGAAATTTGAGGCGCGCGCGTACTTTTGCATATCAGCCCGGTTGTTATTTATTGTCTTGTTGTCCCGGGCTCACGGACAATTGAAAGGGAAATCCTTGATTCATCTGATTCTTTCTGCCTGAGAGTGGTTTGGTTCACTGGTCCCGCAGTCCACGTCCGCCCACTCCACCCGATTTGATTCCTCTTTCAGCTCTTCTTGCTCTTTCTCCTCTCCATCTCTTTTACCTCACAATGCCAACCCTCGCTATGCCTATATATTTCGCTATCGTCCCTCCATTATGACCAGGGATTACATCAGCCTTCCTATCGACTCGATCGGGTGATCGGCACGCTCTGCGACCTCGTTGTAGCTTCGTCTCGCGTGGGCGCCGATCAGCATTCCTGGATTGCTGCAGAGCGCCGTGTCGACTCCCTCCTCCGCAAATTCTCCGAAGAATATTCTACATATAGCAACGGCTATCACACTTCAGCCCAGCCCGGATTGTACCACGACGGTGCGACCGTCGCACCTCCGCGATGTTTTCTGCACTCCTCCGCCAGCTGGCCCAGCACAAGGCCCGCATACCATGGCTGAGGGACTTGCACCTTAATTTCATACTGATTCACTATACGTACATCATTGCGATGGCGTTGATTGTCTCCGTTATTATCTACCCCGGAAGCGACCTCAAATACATTGATGCGCTTTTCTTCGCGGCCGGTGCCGCCACGCAGAGTGGTTTGAATACAGTTGACTTTAACCTGCTCTACACCTATCAGCAGGTTATCCTCTACTTTGTCTCCATGCTCACGACGCCCATTTTTATCAATACAGCTCTCGTCTTTGTCCGTCTCTACTGGTTCGAGAAACGATTCCAGCACGTTGTTCGGGACGCGCGCGCCCTTCGGTCCACGAGATCGCGACTCCGCACTATCAGCGAGGATAAAAGTTCGCATTCGTACGATAGGGAAGAAGCGGGGATAAATGGTCGTCCGATTGTGGTGCTGCGCAACGATTTTGCCAACCAGCCGCAGAACGATGGCCCACCGAGTGCGCCCAAGTCTCCCGAGGATAGCGAATCAGAATCTCCCTCGCCCACTCTCAACGGCACAAGTACGCCAAAACCGGAAGTCAGGCCAGAGGGAAGCCAGAGCCAGCTGAATAATGGCACAATTAATCGCGACTTTGGCAGCCTTCGAGTTCCCGCCCAGCTCGATCCGGAGCATCACATCGCATTTCTTGAGAAGCAACGGAAGAATAAAGGCGCCTTGCGCATTCCAAGTCCGAGAGAATATGATCGTGGTGGAGCGCCGGAGGTTCTGGAAGAGGAGGATAACGAGGACAGTAACAACAAGCTTGCCAAGACCGGTTCCGGCATGTCTGAACCTCGGAGTCCCCGAAATGTCGACCAGGACAACACTCCTACCATGGACGGGCCGCATATCACGATCAATGAGCCGGAGCTGCCGCGGTCCAGGACTCGGAACTCTACTTTTCCCCGTTTGGATACTCGTCCGACGTTTCGTGAGACCAAGGACGGAGACGACCCGACGTTGCTCAGTCGCTCGAACAGAAGGCCGACATTCAGCGGCATTGTTCGGTCTTTAACGGTAGAACGAGACCGGCCTACTCTGCCGTATCTCAGTTGGGATGCGACAGTTGGCCGCAACTCCAACTTTGTCGATCTAACCGAGGAGCAGCGCGACGAACTTGGTGGTATCGAATATCGTGCGCTGAAAACGCTGGCCGTTGTACTGATATGCTACTATGTTTTGTTTCACGCTCTGGGTGCGATTTGTCTATTGCCTTGGATTATGGAAACCCGTTGGGGAGATGTCGTTAAAGCGGCAGGCCAAGGACGTCCCTGGTGGGCCTTCTTCACTGCTGCTTCGGCATTCAACGATGTCGGGTTCAGCCTTATGCCGGACTCGATGGTGCAATTTCAGACCGCCATTTTTCCTCTTCTGCTAATGACATTCCTCATTATCATCGGCAATACGGCATTTCCTTGCATGCTCCGCTTCATCATCTGGACATTATCCAAGATTGTTTCCAAGGAGACACCGCTCTGGGAAGAGCTGAAGTTCCTTCTGGATCATCCGCGGCGATGCTTCACTCTTCTTTTCCCGCGGAATGCAACCTGGTGGCTGTTCGCGATTCTTGTTCTGTTGAACGGAATCGACTTGATCTTCTTCATCATCTTGGATCTGAACGACCCCACCGTCACTTCGTTGTCCACGGGTATCAAGATTCTGGATGGCCTCTTCCAGGCTTCATGTACCCGGACTGCAGGATTCGCTGTGGTATCAATCTCCGAATTGCATCCTGCCGTGCAGGTCTCTTACATGATCATGATGTACATCTCCGTTTTCCCAATCGCCATCTCGCTACGACGAACCAACGTCTACGAGGAAAAGAGTCTTGGGGTCTTCGAAGGTGACGAAGACCTCGATGACGAAAACCAGACCGCGCCAAGCTACATTGGCACTCACTTACGGAGGCAGCTCGGTTTCGATCTCTGGTACGTCTGTCTCGGTGTGTTCATCATCACCATCGTCGAAGGCGACCGTCTCGAAAACACCAGCGAGTACTCTTTCCAGATCTGGTCCGTTCTTTTCGAAGTCGTGTCCGCCTACGGCACAGTCGGCCTCTCGCTGGGGTTCCCCGGCGTGAACGCTTCCTTCGTCAGCCAGTTCAGAGTCATATCAACACTCGTCATCATCGCCATGCAAATCCGCGGTCGTCACCGTGGTCTACCAAACAGCCTCGACAAAGCCATCCTCCTCCCGTCCGAGTCGCTGCACCAAAAGGAAGTCCTCGACGCAGAGAAGCGCATGCGTCGCCGGACATCCAATCTCAGCCAGATCGGGTCCCTGGGGCGGCAGCAGTCAACCGCGGTATCCGAAAACGGAAACGGCGTCTCCTCCGCGCTGGACGCGAGAGAGCGCAATACCGAGCTTAACACGGGTATTAACGCTGATCCTCTCCGGCGCCAGCCGACGCTGAGGTCGCAGCGGTCTCAGAGTCAGCGGTGACCGTGCCACAACATCATACTTTGCCTTACATACGAAGTCCATATCATAGAGTTTAATTTATAGATAGCGTTCGAGCGATCGACATCTTCCTGTTTTGTGGTTTTACGGAGTATTCATACATGTTCGTCTTCTGAATTCTGATACGATACCCGTGACTGACTGTCGTTAATATCCAATCGAATCCCGCAATCTGTTTTACATATCTAATCCGTGCATTATCTATGATACCTAACCATTGGAGCATTCCCTCTCTACCTCCTTGCGTCTGTGTTGCACTGTATGTTGCACTGTATGTAGTATGCTGCTGCCTAACCTCGGAACCGCCCACCCCAGCCCCCCTTCTGGATCTAGGACGGTCGACTATCCTCCTACCAAGGAATTGATAGTCCGTAGGGCTGGCTGGGCTGAATGGCTCAGCTGGTCACATGTCGGAGAAGCCTCAGACCTTGCATACCCCTCCCTAGCCCTAATTGCAAAGTCAAACTTCTGAGCGCTTTCTCGTCTACAATGGTAGTATGTACCAGATAGGCCAGCTGCCGCACCTTGAAGCAGCAAGAGGATACTACAGCAATCCCAGATCCAGAAAATCCCCGTTACGTTAAGTATATGCAGTACCTTATGTTTGTTAGTGGTTATTGCATCATTCCCGAATAACTTACCACGGTGCCGGCATGACCCGTCCCATCGATTGATTACCTAGGTACACATATATCGACCATTTCAGCCCCAACGCGATTGATCATGCGGTAAGGCGATCCAAACATATCCATATCATCATTTCGCTAATCTACGTAGCTTCAGCCCATCTGAAATAAATGGACTTCGATCCCGATTCCATGTCTCTATGGCCTCAGTACGGTTGGAGATTGGAAGGAACAATCAGCTGACTCCGAGGGTACGGTGGGTACTGTTGGAGCCGCGGGAGCTTGAGGTGATATCGCCGCAGGACTATAAGTACTGTACTGGTTTAGGAGGTAGTAATAGGTGGTTGCCACTACCTAAGTAGTACGACAGCGTCTCTGATGCGAGATCACTGATGCATCATACTTCTCGTCAGCCAAGATTGTACTCGTGCAGTCGAAGCCTGGCCAGGTCTTCGCGGCGAGTTTACATCGGGGGGTGGTTGGTAGGATGGATGTCTTTACTGTAGGTAGGGCTTTGATAGGCAGAGTGTGGATGTATACTGGGCCTAGCCTGTAAATGTTTCCGGGATGTACAGTATAGCTCCCGCAACACCTATACACCATTTCAACGGCCAGTATTGCCCGTCTCAGGCAGACACAGAGCTGCATCTGCATCGCATGTACGATAGTTGCGAGGGACGTGCGGTGATGCTTTTAGAGATAATCTCGAGGTCAAGAAGCGCGCAATCCCAAGATTCATCCTGCCAAAGGCTGTTTCTGCGTGAGAGTGGATCTATATCTATCTCTAGGCCTCTACTGTAGATCGGATACCGTCTGTCCCATCCAAATCAACCACCCCGAGACGGGCCTCAAAGTCTAGCCTTCCACTTCCCCTTCTTCTTAACCACCCCAATAGCCCTAACCCACTGCTCGTCAACCCTCACCTGCTCCTGCCAATCAACACCCTCCCAAGCATCCCTAAACCTTTTCACGTTCCATTCCCACCCCTTAACCCTCCGCGCAATGAAATCCGCACGCGCCTGGCCACTCTCCCACACCATCTCCACGGGAACCATATGCCCAGCGGGCAGAACAATCTCCTCGACCTGGCCCTTCACCAGCCCACCGCTTCCTCCAACACCTGTCCCTGTAGATTCTATTTCCTCTCGACGCGTGTTGGGGGAGGATAAGTCTGATTTTGAGCCGAAGAGGTACAGAACGAGTGGTTTTACCTCTGGTAGGCGACGGAACATCCGCGCTGGTTCGGGGCGGTAGAATGGGACAGAATCAGTGTCGGTGTTGATGTCGGTATTATGGATGGCGATAACATCAGAATCCATATCCTCTTCTGGACTCCCCCTCACAATTCCAGACTGACAATCGATGTAGCTAGGCCGGACATAAATGAAGAGTTCTCGCGCCTTTGCCGTTGTAAGCGTCACATTCCCTTTCCCCCAATGGTCTTTCTCGCAAAGCGGATACAACGCCGTCGGCATCTCACGCAGCCCATATTGCGTCCACTTCTCGAAGACCCGCTCATCCCAGGCTTGATAAACGGGCTCTATTTGAATTTCTCAATAGCTTCCGCACGAGACGCCCAGAGGTCGCTTCTGGACGTTGACGCGGCCGCGAATATCAGACCAGGATTTACACGCTGGATGACGGGGTCGAGGAGGATTAATGCGCTGAAGAGCGATGGGTGCAGAAGGGAGAGGCGGGCTAGTTGCATTCCGCCCATGCTTTGGCCGATTCCGACGATTGGTGAGGTTAGGGTGATTTGGGAGCTGAAATAGTTTACTAAGGAGAGGAGGTCCCGGCTGGTGTTGTCCACTATCAGAAGGACATTCTTGTTGGTTCACGGGCTGGGTCGGGATGGGTTGGGAGAGGAGGCTCACGGTCATTTCCGTAGATAGATTCATTCAGTATCCCGCTTTGTCCCTGCTGCGCAACGTTCGCAATTTAGATGGATCGGATGCGTCGATTGTGGGCTTTCAAGTGCGGGTGTATTTCGTCTCAGAGCTCGTAGAGTTCCTGGACCCGTGATCAGACAACTATAGATGATATAAGGTGGATTGTCATACCTTCGGAAAGGCATTCGCGTGGGCGCCGATAATGGTTATATTGCCGTATCGCGAAGTAGTGTTGTCCTTTGGAATATACTGCTTCACAGCAAGTCGGAGGTCATTCTCATGGCCTGGTTTAACGGCGCCTAGACGCTCCCGGATGTTCTGGCATCGGATGGTATGTTCTATGATGCGAAAATGAGACATGTGTCTTCTGAGAGAGTGTAAATGGTATTTGTGTTCCCAAAAGTGTTGCCTGTCTAACATCGCGAGTGCGGGAATTGTCAAAGGGAAGCGTTGATGTTGATGTTTATAGATCGGCCTTAAGTCCGTCCCCGCCGCGACTAACCGAGGCTCGCTTGATACTTCCCTCTTCCCCACGTTGTTGGCGCTTCCTTCGACGACTGACCCTTACCATCAACTTACATTCACCATGTCTCCTACTCGCCGCGTCGCTGTTATCCAGTGGGCTATCAAAGTACGTTTTTCTAATCAGCCCTACACCTCTCACACAACTAACCACGTTCTAGAACCTCGCCGGGGAACAGAACCACGCCACGGCATGCGAGTACATCCGCTCTGCAGCCGCGCAGGGCGCCGAACTAGCTGTGTTACCTGAGTATGCTGTACCAGTTCCCATATATCTCCGCCATCCCTAACAAAACCAGATATCATCTAACCGGCTGGGCCCCCGAAGACCCCCTCTTCGCCACCCAAGCCGAACAAACAGTAACAGCAAATTACCTCTCAGCCTACCAGTCTCTCGCGAAGGAGCTAAACATCTGTCTTGTCCCGGGGACAATCGTCGAGAAACATCCCCATCCAAACCTGAACCTGGACCCAAAGGAGCAAGAAGGCGATAAACATGCCTACGTCCTCTATAACACAGCGTACTTCATCTCCAATACCGGCGAGATTCTCGGCCGGTACCGGAAGAAGAATATCTGGCATCCTGAGCGCGAGTATCTGACTAGTTCTGCGGCGGAGCCGCATGAGGTCTTTGATACGCCGGTGGGTAAAGTCGGGTTGTTGATTTGTTGGGATGTGGCGTTTCCGGAGGCGTTTAGGGAGTTGATTTCAAATGGGGCGGAGGTTGTTGTTGTTCCTACTTATTGTGCGTCACACACCCCTCTAATTCACTTACCAAGTGAAACTAAATGAGGACAGGCTAGCTAATAAGGTATACATATATAGGGGGCCGCTCCGACGCCTCCCCCGCAGCACTACAGCACAACGCCAACTCCGAGGCTCTCTTTCTCGACACCACCCTGACGGCGCGGTGCTTCGAGAACACATGCGCGGTCATATTTGCAAACTACGCAGGTACCGATCAGTCGCTGGGCATGTCGCGGATCGTGCTACCCATCGTGGGACCAGTGGCGAAGATGGAGAATGAAGAGGGCGTGCTTGTGGGCGATATGAACATGGAACTTGTCCGGCTCGCGGAGGAGAATTATAAGGTAAGGATGGATTTGGGGAGGGAGGGGTGGTATTATTTTTATCGGCATTCTTTGACGGGGGCTGATGGGGAGCCTTGAAAGTCACTTTTGAATCAAGGTAGCTGATATAATATACTGTATACAAATGGTGAAAATTATAAGTAGAATTTGTGTTTATAGAATGGTAAGCAACAACAAGCACCTTTACAATCAATCAAGATAGGAAGGAGTAAACAAGCTTGGACTTTGTCACCTTCCTCACTTGTGAGAGATGCTATTAACATCTTAGGAAGGAGCAACTTCGATCCATGGATCGCAATTGGAAATCTGAGAAAGCACTGACCATTTTCTATCTCAGTTTCTGCAGCTACTAGTGCCTGGTGATCTCACTACAAGGCACCCCTAGACCTCGTGAGGATGATCCAAGTAGGTACATCATCTACAATCCTGGTAACAGCCCCAGGCTAATTGAACACTTCGGTTTTGACTGCGTATTTCTTTCATTGCAATGTATCCAATGGGTATCCCTTGTTAACTCATTTGCAATCCGTCATGCTATAAAGTTGACATATTATTATCACCATTGTATCTTCAGTTTTCCCCAGTGTTCCCAAGCCAGTACTTTCCCT
Source organism: Aspergillus undulatus (assembly GCF_047715775.1). Lineage (NCBI taxonomy): Eukaryota > Fungi > Ascomycota > Eurotiomycetes > Eurotiales > Aspergillaceae > Aspergillus > Aspergillus undulatus. The sequence goes on along the minus strand of NW_027396695.1, from coordinate 47,219 downwards.
TCCAGTTCACAGTAAGTCTCAGTTCATGTGACCCTCATTGTTGGCTCAGTCCTGCCCCACTAATTTAGACTTAAGTGAGCGATAGCTGAACTCTGCTCGACATACCATATACTATACTCTCGAGTCTCTTCCCAGTGTTACTGTTTAATTTCTTTACCATGAACTTCCGCACCAGGCGCATTCTTCTTCTCGTCCTCGCCTCCGACGCCCGCAGCAGTCATGGCCATGGTTGGCTTCCTGGGTCGGGGTCGAGAGGGCGCCCTACCCCGCCTGTGAGATTTGGTCTTGGAGCAAATCCGTGATCGGGACCTGCGAGCACCTGCAGCAGAGCTTTCAATGCGGCCCTCGGCAGAGCTATATCTCTTCTCGCTGTCGTATGCAAAATTGAAAACATCGTCAAATGAAAACTCTCCATCGGCTTTGGGGTCACGGGGCGCTTTTATCTCTTTATCAAGCCACGCACGACCCAGCTTTTCCTCAGCGGTGGAAATGGCTTCACTGAATATTGAAGTGAAGCCAGAGTGGATGTATTTGTTGGCGGCTGCTTCGAGTGTGAAAGGGTTGATTGTTATCTGTCTGTCAGCTACCTGAGATGCAAGGTCCTTCATCTAGATAAGGCAAGGTCTCAGTGACGGGGGAGTAAGGAGACATTGATGCTTCAATGAGGTTTTAGTGAGAGACTGAAAGACTGAGGAGGCTTACATTGGGGAGGGAATCACTGGCTGCCAGGAAGATGCTTCTTGTACAAAGTCTTGTGAAATGAGGACCAGCAAGGTAGAAGGAGATTAGACGGGGGTGGGAAGGGCAGGGGAAGTGGAGGGGGAGGAAGGAAATAAGTAAACAACACCCTCCAGCCAGCTCAAGGCCAGGTCCAGGCAGGCATCCTCAAGCACCTTGTGTTATTACTATTCCTGAGTCACTACCTAAAATCCGCCCAAATCCCAGACCCAGTCATAACACCGAACTCCAAATCCAAAAAGCCTGCAAGACCATGTCAGAACATTAACTATGGTTGAGGGACATTTTCTGCAGTATTCTGTATATATGAAGCATATAGTAATGGGCTGTAGTATAAAACTCACAGCTGCACGCCCATTGGACACCTACCCGGCGCTAAAAGAGGCTTATTTTGGCTGTGAGAGGGGGAAGTTCACGCTAACTGTATTTGGTTGGTGCTTTGTGGGGTCCTGTGATGCATGCAGTGTCATGTGACTTGGCATGGCAACCTGGCAGGTGAAGGAGTCAGGAGACAAAGGTGACTCTATTGAGACTTGAGAGGGTTGCTGCCTATCTCCAGGCATCCACGATAATTGCCACGGCTGGCGGCTGCCTGCCTACAAGTTTAGGTGTGACAATGAGAGGACCAGGCCAGTCAGATAAGACTACTGTACATTAAAAACATACTGGTCTGTCTTATTCTAGCGCAGCGCAGGAAAGCAAGCAAGGAAGAAAGCAAGCACGTCATTAGGCGATACAAATATTGTCGGAAAGATTCAGACCGAAGTTCGAAGATCAAAGCTTGAAATGCGGCCGTAACCCTTTGCTCATATCCGGAAAAGCACAAGCATACGAAGCACCTGCAGACATAATGAAGGCATATATCCCGTGAATAGAACAAAAGAAAGTAGTCGAATCTTTCCCACCGAGCGAAACCAAGACGAGGAAAACGAAGATTTGGGAATCAGAAGCACAAGAAGCGGTCTACTGCAATCACTGCACCTGGCTGACGATCTCGCTGGCGCGGCCGAGGCTCTCGACCATTTGCTGGCACTCCTTCCGTCGCCGGATGGTGTAGTCGCTTTCTTTGAGCAGGTCGTCGAGTTCGGCGTTGCGGTACATGTTCTCGAGCAGCTCGCGCTGCATGCCTTCTTTGGAGAATCTAGAACTTGTTAGCAGGTCTTCATACAATCGGGTTGTGGCTACGCACTGCACAAGAGTGTACATGATAGCCTTGGGGACCATGTCGATCATTGTGCGCTTGACGATGTTGTAGTAGGATGTGATGAGGAGCTCTGCAGTGACGTTAGCCTTGGCACTTTGTATGTTTTAGTAGATACATACTGATGACTTCAACCTCGGTGCTTTCGCGCTCAGAAAGGGCCGCGGAAGCCTTGAGGTTGGGCGGCGGAGCCTCCATAGCGGCCATCTTCTTCTTGTTCTTCGAGGCCCAGAAGCTGCCGAAAAATCCGGTGCTGCCAGTGTCGGCAGCAGCAGCGGCGGCGGGGTCAACAGATGGGCTGTTTGCACGGGGAGGCAGAGGCTTTCCGGTCTTCGGGTCGACTTGCGTCGGCTTGCCGGCAGCGTGACGTTCGTTGACAATAGCCATTGCCTGTATTTGTTAGTAGTTGCTGAAAACAATGGGGTGCTATGCTTACGCGGTGGCCGTTGAGAAAGTCGGGGTGGGCGGTGTTGATGTAGGTAGACTCCATCGCGATCAGATCGCGAACCAGCTTGTTCGTAGGCTCCATTGCCTTCTTGAAGAATGAAATGACAACAGCGTGGAACTTCTCCTTCAGCATCGGGTAGCGTCGGAACAACTGCTTGTTCAGCAGCTGCCCGAGAATGCGGACAAGCTCGTCATATACCAACGAGATACACTTCAAGCTTGGGTCCTCTAGTCGCGTAATCTGTTGTTTGACAATAAGTTCGAAAGCTGTTGTCCCGATGAAAAGAGCGGGCGAAGAACCGGATGAGTTGAACAGAATCGTTCGAATATCAATGTCCTTCACCTGGTCGAACGGGTCGACCGCCTTGATACCGTTGGCGTAAAGCTCGTGGAACACGAAACTGATACGGGCACCACCCGACAGCTCGATACTGGAGAGTTCCTGGTTGTTACCCTCGAGGACTGTCCGGTACTCGTTGCTGAACTCTGTGATGATGTTGAGGATGATGTTGGCGCTGTTGCCGAGCATCGAGTCGCCAAGCTGGGACAGCTCGGAAGAGTACTTCTGCAGCGATGATGAAATGCGGGACTTGATGTCGGGAAGGGTTTGCTTGATGTGCATCATGAGGATCTACTATAGTTAGCGATGCGCTTCCAGCTGTAGGCGCGAGGGGCTCACCAAGTTGAGCTTCCTGGCCAAGTACGGTGTTCCGCAGTACGAAGCCTTGTTCCGGTATGCCTTGTGGTTCTCGAAGAAGTTCTTCTCGTTCTCAAGGGCGTAGGAAATCGGCCGCTTGTTCTCAATGTCGCGCTGTCCACGGTTGACCACGGGAACGTAACCCAGGCGCAGAGGGATAATCCTGCCAGCAAGAATATCCACCACGTCCGTACCCTCGTCCATCAGATCGACCTTGGACAAAACACCAATGGTGCGCTGACCCTCAGGGTCCACCTCCCGCGCAAGCTTCAATCCATCCGAGTTGGCAAGATCCTGGTTGGCAGCTGTGACGGCGAGAACGATGGCGTTGGGCTTGCTGATGTACTTCAAGACCATGTCGCGGATCTGCTTCTCAATATCCCTGGGCTGGTCACCCACCGGCACCTTGGTCAAACCGGGCAGATCCACCAGTGTCAGGGTGAGGACGTTCGGAGAGTAGATGCGCAAGTTGATGGGAGCGGCGGAGATTCCCGCGTTGCGGCCGACCTTGGTCTCGGTCTCGCGAACAATCTCATCGCGGATCTTGTTGAAATCGTAGAACTTCTGGCCAGGAATGTGGAGGAACTCGCCATACTCGTCCAGGTTTGCTTCTTTATCCGTTGTCTCAAGCTTCTCGTCCTTGACACCGTTCGTTTGTGAGGGCTTGTTGATGAGCTGGAGGATAAGGGGTCTTCGAGTAACAATTCCGGAACCACGGGGGAGGCTAGGCAAGGAGCTCCGTTAGCGACGCGCGGCCCAGTTTGAACTGCCAGAGTTGCGATAGACGAAGACACTTACAAATCGCGGCCGACAATGTTTTCTAGAACTGAACTCTTTCCACTGGACTGCGAACCGACGACTGCGATCTGGGGCAAATCGATGGGGTTTTGAACCTAGCAGGGTCAACAAGCGGTGTCAGGAGGAGGGGTTGCGGCAACGGTATCAAGCGTCGGAATCAGGGATAGAGGATGGGAAGAACGTACTCCGACAGTGGAGAAGACATCCTGCAGCTTGTTGACCAGCGAAATCAAGCTGGGATCATTGACGTTTATCCTGTTGCCGCATCGCAATCGGTCAGCTAAGCTCGAGTCTAGCACGAGGGGTGATGGTCACGCACGAGTAGCCAGACGTTGGGCTTGCCATGCTGGCAATGTAGAATGTATCAAAGGTCGCTTCAAGCGGGTAAAAGCAAAGAAGGCCAGGAAATTAGGGGATATGTAGAGAAGGCGATAGTGCGTATTGTGGTGGAGAGTGAAGAGTAGTGTGGATGGCGAGCGGCCAAGTTTCCAGTCGGAGTCGAGAATCCAAGAGGAAGAGGCAGCAACAAAGCCGTTTGGGCACAGGCGGTGCGTGCGCTTTGCCTCCGGGATGTGCGCCCAACTCCCGCCACTACGAAAAAACGCAGCGCATAACGTTGGTACCTATCGACGACATTTAGGTAGCTGTTAATTGAATAGCTTGACGTGCTAGGGAGCTAGAGTCTATTGTTTAGTATGTTGTATTGACAAACAGATAGCTACAGAAAGCTGCTATGCTACAAGCTCTCGACTGATATAGACTGAAATAACAAGGATATTCTTCAAGGTATAATAGCAGTACGTTTCATGATCTACTCATCGGACACGGAGGCGAACCGCTCCGTCATGGTCTGCAGGATCTTCTCGTACTGTTGCAAGTTAGCATGACACTCGATGATAAAAGCCGGACAATCTTACCTTAGAGGACACCTCTTCTTGGTTTTCTGGAACCTCGAACTTCATGTTTCGCAGGGCACTTTGAATGTCGGTGGTGGCATCGCGGACCTTGGGCCAGCCCTGGCCCTGGGCGATCGCCTTCTGTGCTTCATCGTGGTAGCCCATGAATGCCTTCATCATGTATTCCGTCTTCCACAGAGGACAGAACTGGTCGTAGTCACTGTATCCGTTTTGCTGCAAGAAGTCATCCTTGACCATGGCAGCTACATCGAGCGTAATCTTATCAGAGTCACCAAGCGCAGCCTTTCCGACCAACTGCACGACCTGGTCCAAATCTTCGGACTTTGTGAGCAGTTCTTGGACCTGCTTACGCAAGCGAGGGAATTCGGGGTGGTGCTTCTCGTAGAACTGGTCAAGAACTGTTGTGTACTTGCTGTAAGAAATCCCTGTGTTGATTGAAGGGAAATGCTTCCGCTGCGCCAATTTCTTGTCAAGACCCCAGAACACCTGGACAATACTCATCGTACTGGTAGTGACAGGGTCTGAGAAATCACCACCGGGAGGACTGACAGCGGCGACAATGCTGACACTACCATCTCGCTCGGGGCTTCCAAGAGCGGTACTCTTACCAGCACGTTCGTAGAAGGAGGCAAGCTTTGCACCGAGGTAAGCAGGGAAACCTTGGTCAGCAGGCATCTCTCCAAGACGACCGGAAAGTTCACGAAGAGCTTCAGCCCATCGGGAACTGGAGTCCGCCATCATCGCCACGTTCTTTCCCTGGTCACGGAAGTACTCTGCAATAGTGATACCGGTGTAGATGGAAGCTTCACGGGCAGCGACGGGCATGTTGGAGGTGTTGGCAATCAAGCAGGTACGCTTCATGATGGGCTCTTTGCGGCCACCGATCTCGATCTCGAGCTATAGAACGGCGCATTAGCTTCCGACCGTGCACTCCTAGGTAATCATTTAGAACGTACCTCAGGGAAATCCATCAACACTTCAGCCATCTCATTACCACGCTCACCACAGCCAACGTAGACAATAACATCACTGTTGGAGAATTTGGAAACACTTTGCGAAATGACAGTCTTGCCGCATCCGAAGGCACCAGGAATACAGACGGTACCACCCAGCACACTAGGGAAAAGAGAGTCCAGCACTCGCTGACCGACAATGAACGGCGAATCGGCGGACTTCTTCTCGTTAACCGGTCGGGGCACACGGACGGGCCAGGTGTGCATCATTCCGTGGGTAGTCTTGGTGCCATTGAACTCGATTTCCAGCAGTTGTTCCTCGACAGTATAGCTGCCGGCCTCCGCTATCCGCGTGATCGTACCCTTTGCGCGGGGAGGGAGGAGGATTTTGTGGTCGTTCAATAAGCTGTTCTCGAAAACGGTACCCCAAATGTCACCGCCTGTAATGTGGTCGCCGACCTTGTATTTGCCGGGTTTAAAATCCCATTTCTTCTTGCGGTCCAGCGCATTGACCTTAATACCACGGGGGATGTAGATACTGTCCGACTCGTCGGAGATGGCTCTGAGCGGTCGCTGGATACCGTCGTAGATCGTTTCCATCAAACCGGGGCCGAGTTCGACGGACAGAGGCTTGCCGGTTCGCCAGACGGGGTCACCGACCGTCAATCCAGCTAGAAGGGGGATGTTAGACTATGATTCCGTATCAAATCAATTGTTTCGTCACGGCGGGGACGGTACCTGTTTCCTCGTAGACCTGAATAGTGGCCTTATCGGCATCGATACGAATAACCTCTCCGACCAGTTGATCATGACCGACTTGACACTAAAAAGCATGAGTCGTGAGCACAGACAGCCTATAGTGATAGCTGCTAGCCCTAGCTGGCAGAGTTCGATGACCGGGGAGCTCACTCACCAGCTCGTACATAGCACAACCGATCATGTTCTCCGCCACCACGACGGGGCCGGAGATGGAGAAGACAGAGCCTTGCTGCACATCTTCAGAGCTCGAGGAGCCCTTTCCATGAGGGGCCATATTGTAAGAGGGCGGAGGTTGGATGGAAGAGGTGGACGAGAAGAGGGGCTGCGGCGAGCTGATGCTGTCGCTGGAGGACGGAGTGGGCGAAACGGGGAGCGGTGGCAGGTCGGCCGGTCTGGGCGGTGATGATGACGGGCTGCTGCTCTCCTGCTCTTGGGGGGACTCTGCAGCACCACGATTGGCAATCAGATCCAGCAGCGATGGACGGGATTTCAGTCGACGAACGCCCAATCCCAACATATGATTCTCGAATTAGACGTGCTGGACGGGACATCAACATGAAAGGAGAGATCGTGGTTGGGACTGCTTAGTTAGCCTCAGGCGCTGAGTAAGTGGTTCCGATCGACGCGGCATTGGCGTTGCACATCACCAGGACAGAGCTTGGGCTCAGCAATATATACAGAGTACGGAGTACAGACTATGACGGAGTTCATTCAGGTTCCCAGGCGGCAATACCTTCGTACAACCCATGTGGTCCTGCTACGCTTCACGCAAATACTCCGTTGCTGAAAGCTTACACCAGCTGCAGCTACCTCTCCGCACCAAGTGGATATCAGGGCTCTCTAGCAAGGTCTCGCAGACCAGTGTTTATGGAAGGTGGAACTGCTGCTGGGATTATAGCTGCACTCCGATCTATCAATTTACGTCGGAGCTGGATGGCCCGTGGTGCAGCATCATGCGCCATCCACCACAGATTTCCCCGCGATAAACTCCGACCAACTGGGTTCCCCGCAATTTCATACATCTTCTTGATAATGCGCCAGAGGACTGTTCGATTTGATGGCATTACTCTTCACATGCAACACGATATCAACTAACCGTAAATAGACTCCCTCGATCCGTGGATACAGTTCGCCTCTCGGCTCGTTGCCTCTCCGGGAATGGATTCCCACTTCCACATGGATCTCTTGAAGGACGATAGAATCAACTACTATATCTCCAATATATTGGTGCAGTCCGTCATATGGTCTTTTGCGCAGTTCAGGATGATATATTATACGGGCTGTTGCCCTTGGGCATTCAGCTGCTACTATCTTCTCTCTTCGGTACCTGCAGCAGTAACCAAGTCAAGATGACGCGTCGAGACATACATACACATTGGGATATCTCTTTCGAATGGACGGACCGGCACCGTACAGGAGAGAAATTGCGCCCATTGACGTTTACGTATGATAAACTGGCAGATGAGTGCATTGCAAGGCTTCACGAGCTCTCGCCTCCCGAGAAGTATCGCCCCAAGGCTGGAGAGCCAGCAATCAAAGCACCCAAGCGTGACTTGCTAGCATTAGTCGAGAAGCATGCAAAGGACGATCCTAAACTCGAAGAGCTATGGACGGAAATAAACACGGTTCCCGATTGGGTCGACTGGGATCAAATCAAAAGGGGGCAAGAGGTGTTCTACCGTTACGGCATGGCGATACTGAACGTAGTAAGTATTCTCTGTGAGGTGCCAGAGACTCACACTGATATCTCCTAGTTGAGCTTCCAGAGTCTACTGGGCGGGATGTAAGTGTTCATCATCCTGGTCTGAAGCCTCCTATATTAACTTCTATAGGGGCGCCAACCGTGTCGTCGAAACATTGGCCAGGACTGGGGGATTTTCTGCAGAAGTCGTGCGGCGGAGACTTCTAGAAACCCTTCAGCATATTCTCCAGGTGACATTCTCACTGAACTCTATCAAGCCTGGAGGCGCAGGTCATAAGTCTTCAGTAAGAGTGAGACTGTTGCACTCCTCCGTTCGGTCCCGGATCCTGGAGCTTGTCAAAGAGAAGCCCGAGTACTACGACATCGAAGTCTTCGGTATCCCAATCAGCGACCTCGATTGCATCGGCACCATCAACACGTTCTCAACTAGCGTTGTCTGGATAGGTCTTCCCCGACAGGGCATCTACCTCAAGGAGAAAGAAATCGAGGACTACATAGCTCTCTGGAGACTAGTGGCGTACTACATGGGTACACCGCACGAGATATTCGCAGACAAGCCGACCGCCAAGGCGTATATGGAGTCGATCCTGGAATTTGAAGTCGACCCAAAGCCGATCGGACAAGTTCTTGCCAAAAACATAGTTATCGGTCTTGAAAACACAGCGCCTAGCTTCGCCTCGAAAGAGTTCATGGAAGCCATGGCCAGGCATCTCAACGGTGAAGAACTCTCTGACCGCCTAGATATTCCAAAGACAAGTCTCTACTACCAGACTCTCATCTACGGCTACTGCTATCTTGTCATGGTGATAGCATATTCCAACCGGGTTTTTCCTCTCTTCGACAAAGCGTGGATTGCGGTTTGTCTCTCTTTTCCATGCCATAGTTTCAATTCTAACAAACGCAGTTTCGCCGGAAGATGTACTACAGAATCATCACAGACAAGGAAAACGGCCTCGGCGGCGAATCCATCTTCGACTTCAAGTACGTCCCTTGGTTCACCCGCACGACGAAATTGGGGACACGCAAGGCGAAACGAGTATCAAAGCCGGGTGTCGAGACCCTCGCACAACTAGGCGTCTTTGCTTTTTGTACTTCGGTAGCAACTATTATCTACGGTGCTGTGGCGGGCGCTCGGCTTCTGGGTCAGCAGAAGCTGTTGCGTGCATGGTGACGGCCTATACCCACTCCCTATTTATTCCGTAGCAGCCCGTCCATGAATCTTGCCTATACAGGTAGCTAGCAACTCTATATTCCAATCAAGTGTGTTTAGTAGTGACCGTTAATCACGCCAGGAACAAATGTCACTTGGCTGAAGTCACTGTCAATCCTTGCACGGCCGTGCTGGATCTAGACCAAGACCCTGGCCCTCGCCATCGCCATGATGACGACATCCCCATCAACACCATCAAGCATAAATCCCGACCATCGCGTGCCACATTTCCAAATATAAACGATCAAAATAATACCCAAACCTTATTCCCTGAGTCACACATTGCTCTGGAGAGTAATTCGCAGAATGCCCTCCAGCCTCCTAACCTCCTTCCTGGGCGCCCTGCAAGCCTGCGTCTCCGTCCTCCTAACCCTATCCTACGGCGCCGCTGCGCGCAAACTCGGCCTCATCCAGCGCTCCTCTATCCACGACGTCTCGGGGCTCGGCATGAAGGTTCTTCTTCCCGCTCTGATCCTCGTGCATCTAGGTGAGCAGTTGCAGCTAGGGAATGTGTTGAATTATGTTCCTGTTGCGGGTGCGTCTTTCCCTCTCCACACCCTGGCATTGACCCACGTTAATTAACTAGTTGTACAGTCTGGTCAATAACATACACAATCCTCTCAATCCTTCTCGGGCGCTCCGCAAGTAAGCTCCTCAACTTGCCAGACTGGGTAACGCCCACCTGCGCCTTCAACAACACGACCTCGCTCCCGCTTTTGCTCCTTCAGAGTCTTGAGAGTGTAGGGAGTTTGAAGATGATTGTGAAAGACGGCGAGAGTGTTTCTGAAGCTGTTGCGCGCGCGCAGAGCTACTTTCTTCTTTGTGGAGTTCTGTCCAAGACGATTGGGTATGTTGTAGGGCCGCATATGCTTACTGGGGGGGATGTTAAGGATAGTGGTGGGGATGGGCATGGGGATGGACAGCGCCGTGACCGATACTATACCGTTGAAGAAGGCGCGGATGAAGAGAGTCCCCTTCTTAGCCGGAGCCGGGCTCAGAAGACGAAGCCGCAACCCAAGGACATCGCATCCAAACTCGCCCGCTGGACTAAGAAGGGAATTACTGTCCTTTCGTACCGACTTAAGGAGAACATCCTTCCGCCCTACGGCAACCCCACAGCGGACATGGCGATCCTGTGTACGCTTATCGGCGGCGTCCTTGGTCTCGTCCCGCAATTGCACAAGGCATTCTTTAATACCTATGAAGAGGGTGGGATTTTCAACGCGTGGTTAACGAGCAGTATCAAGAATGTCGGGAAACTGTTTACAACGTTGCAGGTTTTTATCGTGGGTTGTGAGTTGGGGGTTAGTTTTGAGAAGATGAAGGGTGGTAATGACAACGTCGACGGCGATCGAGACCGAGATGATAGAGGTAGCGGTGGCAGGAACTCCAGGTCCACGAATCCAGGCGTCAAGGCCGTCTTGACGATTTTCTTGATTCGACTTGTTGTTTGGCCTGTGTATGTCTTCTTTTCCCTGTTTTACCTCTCCATTACCATCATACATGGGCCATGAATACTAACGGTGTTACTCGAAACAGCCTGAGCATATCCCTCATCTACACCCTTGCCAAAAAGACCACCCTGCTTCGCTCTGACCCGGTCCTCTGGTTCTCCTTGATGCTTATGCCCGCTGGCCCGCCGGCGCTGGTTATTCAGGGCCTCGCGGAATTGGCGAAGGCGTCGGAGAGGACGAAGATGGTTATTGCGAAGACTTTAACGGTTTGTTTTCCCTTCTTTTCTTTTCTCTTACCGTTCCTTTCCTTGAAGATGAATGAATGATTTGATTTGTGTTGTGTTGTGGACATGGATGGAAGCTAATGGTAGCGTGGCAGATTATGTATGTCCTCTCGCCGGTTATATCGTTTACGATTACGGGGGCGTTGAAGGCTTGTCAGGGGGTTTTGGATGAGAAGGCGGCGTGATTGTCGGTTGGAGTAGTTGGGGTGAGGAAGGGGAGGTTTACAACTACGCAGTATTTATAGCGATGACTCGCTTGTCGAAGACTTGATTCGATTTAGAAGTTGAACTACATCCTAAACATGACACTCAAAAGCACGTACACAGAGCGGTCGACGCAGGGTACTTCGTCATCGTCGTACTCATCGTGCTCGTCAACCGAACGCATCATATTGATGGTTTGAAGCGTAAAACGAAGGTTTACTTCTGCAATCATGCATTAGCGATAGGACAGCAACGCACAGGAAGATAACATACTCCGCACTCCTTGCATTGACAGTTCTGGCCGCAAGAGCAGGTATTAGGACCGGTGCAGTTGCAAGTATTACCAGATCCGCAGCCACAGCCAGCCATTTTGAATGAAGAGATAGACTAAATGTCCTTGAGAAGTTCTGTTTCGTTGTGGATAAGCGTGAGAATGTAGTCCTGGTTGAGAATCTGATTATCCACGGATGAATAGAAGCAACAGTAGATCTGATTTGGAGAGCAGCGGCGGCTTATATGACTGCGGGGAGGCGATGTGGGGAACGACAAGCGATCATAATGAGGTCAGAAGGCTGCGTTCCACGGTACAACATGGTTTCTAAACTACACTTTGGCTGTCGTTGCCTGTGGGAAATGCGTGGTTATTGGGCGAAAGGTGATCGAGGTGTCATGCTATAATTCTATTTGTAGGTGAGATGCGACTCTAGAGGATCCAGGATCTCCATGTCGGAACAGTACGGAGTATTGTACGCTGGGTAGAGGTAGATTGGGTGTTGGCTCAGGGCTTCACCGGCTGGCTGTGCCACCGTGACGACACTCGTGTTACGGAAGTTCTAGGCTGTGTTCTGGCCGGAGCGTTGAAATCTGGGGATCATCCGTCCGGTTATGCAGTCTGTTTGGGCTCCCGAGATGCAGTAGTAAGCGCACAAGTAGGCGTAGGAGTACTGCGTGAACCCCGTAGTAAGGCGTCTAGCGCTAGACACTCGCTGACTGTGACTCTGTCCTTCTGATGCCTTGCTGCTGATAAATGATGGTTGTCTGGGCCAATGATATCGACGAATAGCCCGGGAATGACTGTTACCTTCCTATCACGCTCGTCACTTAAATACCTAGGTATCCGCAGTAATGCGATGATCTGTGGCTTTGTTGGATGTGCTGGGTCGGGTCTACTAAGTCAGCTGAAGCAACTTCAAAAGTTAGTTCTGGTATAGGTGACAACTCTGATATGTCCCCTGCTACGTTATTCTGAGTCCGCTGTGTTGTCTGGCACAAGCTGGGAACACATAGTGACTTGGCAGGGCAGGGCAGTCTTGGTGAGAAGTGGCTCATCTTAGGCCAGCATCAGATATTCTGGACCTTCGACCGGACCGTTTCAGGAGGTGAATACTCGAGGAAATGGAATGGTGCGGTAGCGGCGCTGGCAGAAATATGTACTGAGTTGACAACTTAATATCCTTGTGAAGGTGTACCGTAGGACTGCGCGGACAAGAGCTGGGAAGCGAGTAGTGAATACCACAAAATCCAGTGTTGTCAGGCTAGAATCAAGTTTCATCTCATGAATCTAGCAAAGTTGAGTAAAGCCGCGATTTCGTGCTCTCCCCCGACAGTTGACGGAATGACGGTTGAGCTCCGGAGAAACAGTTCTGACCATCGCCGATTGCTTCAACCTCATCCCTCCGTCTAGCCTCCAGCTTTCTTCCACCTCTTCACCAGATCCTGTTCGCTGCTCGACTTTACTCTTTGTCTCTCCTCCAATTCACAAGACCAAGTTCTTGCCTCTCTTTCTCAGCCAGACTATTGCTCTCACACCGATCGTCTCGTCGCCTGGTGGAGCTTGGCGCCTTCCCCAGTACCTTCGGGCCCGGTAAGACCTCAACCACTCCACCCGATCTGAGCTCCTCCCCTCTCGCGCCTTCAACCTGCTGCTATCGACAGTCTATCACTCCGTCTAACCAAGATTCTCAGTATACATCTCCGAGGTAAGGGTTGAAGGGCTCCTGATCTGGATCGAGCTCAGGGAAGGGTACTGAGCTTCCACAAGCATCAGGGACCCACCACTGATATACGTCTGCTCTCCTGGTTCTTCTACAGAGCCGGGCGGAAAGGGCAGATAGGAAGTATTCGATCTGGCAGACTCTCCCCGTTTCTATTCGTCCTCCCCCGCGGCCCCCGACACCTCCGATCCTCTTCCTTCCGATCCTACTCCCTCTCCTCCGAGCGCCGATACCCTCTTGAACAGCCTCCCGACCTCACCGCGGCGAGCAACCCTCAGCAACGGCCATCGTTCGGGTATCATCGAGCGCTTGACCTCCACAAACCGTCGCCGTCGCCGCAGCCCTACACTTGATTCCCTTACATACGGACTAAGGGGTCCTGCGGATCACTCGGCGGCAGGCGAAGCTCGCCTTCAGGAACAAAACAATATCCAATCCGGTGCCCCTTCTGAGGGCCATCCTCCTTCCCCCAAGCGCAGGCGCCTGGCAAATATGCGACCAGATGGAATCACGAGCACAAATAACTATTCCCAGTTGTCGAAGGGCGGGGCCGCCTCGCCCGCTCAGAAGGCGGCCCTTTCTCGAGCTCTGAATGGTCAAGCATCGTATTCTAGCTCAAATGGAGATACGAATATGGATGGAGTCCAGAAACCTTCAAAAACATCATCTTATTTCAACCATGATCGGGAGGAGGTGACGAGAATCCTCATCCAAAGTCTCTATGAACTTGGTTACAGTGGCTCGGCGGCTTTGTTGAGCAAGGAAAGCGGCTATCAACTCGAAAGTCCGGCGGTGGCTATCTTCAGGAATGCAATACTCGAGGGACGGTGGAATGAGGCGGAACGTATAATGATCCAATCGTTCCAGCCGCTAGAGCAGGGAGACAGCGAGGACGAAACAACAAGCACCGAGAAGCTGGCTTTAGTGGAGCACGCCGATAAGAGCGAAATTCTCTTCTATATCCGGCAGCAAAAGTTCTTGGAATTTTTGGATGCTAGAGATCTGGGCGCAGCGTTGAAGGTTCTTCGCTACGAACTAACCCCTCTGAAATACGACACCGGTCGCTTGCACGCTCTTTCAAGGTGCGTTTTGACCACCTGTATTCTGTGCAGTTACTAACTGCAGCACTAGCCTTCTCATGTGTCCTCCGGAACACCTGCATGATCAGGTCAGCTTAGACGGCCCCATTGGCTTTTCTAGAGAGCGACTGCTATCAGAACTATCAAGTAAGTGCTAATTATGCTTTCAATGAATCATCAGTCTGATGATCGACTAGAATCTATTTCTCCGTCGGTAATGATTCCAGATAATCGATTGGCAACGCTATTGGATCACGTCAAGCAAAACCAGATCAACCAGTGTTTATATCACAACACAGCGGCATCTCCATCTTTATACTCAGATCACATGTGCGATCGGAATGACTTCCCTTCTGGGACAAAATTACAACTTACTCAGCATTCTGACGAGGTTTGGCACTGTCAATTCTCCCATGATGGTACGAAGTTGGTCACGGCGGGCCGAGACAGCAGCGTTATCATTTACGACACGAGTACTTTCGCTGTGCTCCACAAACTGGGGGAGCACGAAGCCGGTGTCGCTCATGCCGTTTGGAGCCCGGATGATACTAAATTGATCACTTGCTCCCAGGATAGAACAGCTCGTATTTGGAGCATGGAGGTATGCGCCTTGATTCGTTCGGCTTGCACCAACTGACAATATACAGACCGGACGATGTCTCTTGACTATTAACCACCACCGACATCCTGTAACGGCGGCCGTCTGGGCTCCTGATGGGGAATCATTTGTCACGGCCTCTCTTGACGTAAGTTCGCAGCTGTGCCACTGGAGCATCCGTGGCCAGTCTCTCTACAGGTGGCCCAGCGGTTTCCGCGTTCAGGACTGCGCAATCACACCCGATGGCCGGCGTTTGATTGCCGTGGATGTGGAGAAGAAAATCCGAGTCTTCAACTTTGTTACACGCGAGGAGGAATACACACTTCCCTTAAAGAGCAAGGCCACTTCCGTTGTTGTCAGCAACGACTCACGGCACATGCTCGTGAATCTTACTGAATGCCAAATTCAATTGATCGACATCGAGACGACGGAAGTTATCCGCCGTTTCCAGGGTCAAAAGCAAAGTACATTTATCATCCGAAGTACCTTCGGCGGAGCTGCGGAGAATTTCGTTGTCAGCGGCAGCGAAGGTGAGAATTTCCGTTCCCCTTTACTGACGCGTGCTAATTGCTCCAAGACTCTCGTATCTATATATGGCATAAAGAGAATGGGACACTTGTTGAGACGCTTGAAGGGCACCTACATGGTTGCGTTAACGCGATCTCGTGGAATCCTGCTGACCCGGGCATGTTCGCCTCCGCAGGCGACGACTGTTTGGTCAAAATGTGAGTTGGTAGCGATGATTTGCATGAGGGTTTGGCGCTAACATGTTACAGCTGGACTCGAGAGCGCGACGCACATCCTGCCAGTACGCCTGGGAATAGGCGAGCCGCGTTGGGAAATGGCTATGCTCGGACGAGCGCCTTGCGGTCGACGTCAAGCTTCTAGAATGCTTTGTCTCATCCACTGCTCTACGATTCTTCATGGTTTATCCTCTGCATATACACGATTTCGCCACAATACAGGTCGCAGGCGCCAACATTTTGGTCTCACAGATTGTCATATCCTTGCATTCGTTTCCGGGCGTTGACGTCGAACCTTTTAATCTTATCTTAGTATCTCCATCCAATGGGTGCTGCATATCCATACACGTTTTGTTTTGACACTCCCCATACACTGGTTGTCCACACATTGTTTACGTATTCATCCATCCATCCCCAATATTTGTCTTTGATTTTGGTGACCTGGTTCCGGCGGTTCGGGAGTACGTTGGGTCTAACTATCCATTCTTTGACTTTGAGTGACCTTTTTTCATTATTTTTGCTGGTCTGGCTTGGCTCGATTTGAACTTTCTATCCACACATGCTGCTCCCATTTGATATCGACCACTTTGTGGCTTTCTAGACTTGGTTTAGCTTCTAGTTAAGGGGTTGGCTGACTGCCCCGCATATAAATGGATAGTTATCTATTCAGTACAGTGCCGGTAGTCATACAGTCAACCAGTCCTTGTAGCGGAAGTGCCTCCGAGCAAAAAAAAACAAAACTAATATTTGTGATTAGATTGCTACGTCTTCAGAAAGAAACACACACAGCAAAGACTAGAAAGATTGAATCGAGCTGCGTAAATAGGTAGCCCAACCGTCCCGAGACAAGACATAAAGATATTCTTTTGTTTCGAGGTATGCATTACCGCCTGAATGGTGCGGATTGGCGTGTAACTTTTACTTCGGAAGCAGGAAAAATCATTAGCCTGATGTTTCCTCTTCTGTTTTATTTCCCTCTAGTCTTTGCGTCTCGACGGCCCGAACGCCCGAGGAAATCCGGAGAGCAGTTGTTGGCTTACCAATTTGGTTATTTTCCCGTTTCCTCCACTCAGTTTGGACGCGTCTTGCCTTGATTTGACGTCCTTGAATGTGCCTGGATAGAGGAGATTGTTGTGGGGAGGTTTGATCTCGAGGGGTTTGCGAGTTTAGCGTCAAAGTTGCGATCGTTATCAGTGAGACATTTTCAACATTGCGGAGAGGTATAATATGGAATGAGTGACAGGTAGTTTAAGAAAGGAGATCAGCGACTGTGCATTCATTAGCCGACTGTCATTCAGCGGGGGTAGTATTGGGACTTGGGGAAAAAAGACCGGACTCACCATTCATAGGCATCTCATCAATTTGCGTAGAGTAGTATAGTTCAATATCACGCAAGATACGCACGTCATCGCTCGTAACAAAGTTAATGGCAACACCCTTGCGGCCGAACCGACCGCTACGACCGATACGATGGATGTAGTTTTCACGGTTTGTTGGGAGATCGTAGTTAATGACGAGAGAGACTTGTTGGACATCGATACCACGGGCCCAGACGTCCGTGGAGATCAGAACTCGGGAGTTACCCTGGCGGAAATCTTGCATGATACTGTCACGTTCCTTTTGCGGCATCTCTCCGTGCATGCTTGAGACTGTGAAGTTGGCTTCGCGCATCTTGTCCGTGAGCCAGTCGACTTTTCGGCGGGTGTTGCAGAAGATGACGGCTTGTGTGATGGTTAGGGTGTCGTAGAGGTCACAGAGGGTATCGAACTTCCACTCTTCCTTTTCGACAGCGATGAAGTATTGTTTGATGCCTTCTAGTGTCAATTCGTCACGCTTTACCAGGACGCGGACAGGGTCCGTCATGAACTTCGTGGTCATGTCAAGCACGTCGTACGGAAGGGTAGCGGAGACAACAACGACTTGAGTAGCCGGGGGGAGGTAACGGTAGACATCGTAAATCTGTTCGCGGAAACCACGGTTGAGGAGTTCATCTGCTTCATCGAGAACCAGCATCTTGATGTGCCGGGTGCGTAGATGACGTCTCCGAATCATATCTGCGACACGACCGGGTGTCCCCGAAACGACGTGCTGACCGTAGTCAAGTTTCCGAATGTCTTCACCGATGTTTGTGCCTCCGATACAAGCATGGCACTGGACGTTCATGTAGTCGCCGAGGGCCATAATAACAGACTGGATCTGGGTCGCAAGTTCGCGGGTGGGGGAAAGGACGAGAGCTGTTTCATTAGTACTGGGTCGCTGTAGTAGTAGTCGGTGCCGGCATACCTTGAGTCTCGCGAACGACAGTATCGATGACCTGCAGAGCACTGATAGAGAATGTCGCCGTTTTACCAGTACCGGACTGCGCTTGAGCGATCGTGTCGCGACCCTTGCAAATCTGAACGATAGCGCGCGACTGAACTGCTGAGGGAGACTCGTATCCATAGGCGTAGATACCGCGGAGAAGGCTTTCCTTCAGGTGCATGTCCTCGAAGGTGGGAGCGACGGTGACCTCCCTGGAGGTGTTAAACTCCATCTTGTCTGAATTTGGGCCGTAAGTATTCGCGCTTTCAATTCAGTCAAAGACAACATACCATCAGCTCGTCTGTCGATTCCGTCCGCCATCTTGAATTAGTGAACAAAGAGTAATGAAAGAGATGTCGTTGTAGTAGTGGAGGAAGCTCGAGTCCGCAGCGCGACTTTTCGCTGGATTCATGCGACCGCCAAGGTCACGTGCCGGAATATCGCCGCATTTGAAGGCGCGGCAACCTGCAAGCTTTCCAAGCAGACATTGTTGGTGATACTCCAGATTGATTTCTGTAATTCAAACAGGATGGTGCTCGAAGATCAACGATTTATCCATGAGGACCTGGAGAGATTAGAGCAAGCTATCGCGGACCGCGTCGCAGAAGAACCCCGTAATGTGAGTTGCTCTGGCCGTTTTTCTCAATCGCCTATCGCTAACAAATGGGATCCTTTACAGATACGTGAACGTCTCGCTCGCGACCATGAGGTCGCTCATTTCTTGAATCGCATAGACGAACAATCGAAGAGATTACTTGAAATATACCAGAACACCGAAGGCGAGCGGGAGAAGGAGATCCAGGCCATCTCGACGGGCGATCAATTCGACGAATTCTACAAACGTTTGAACGAACTTAGAGATTTCCACAAGCGCTATCCAAATGAGCCAGTCGAAAATCTTGAGAGGGCATACAAGCGCCGCCAACCTGGCGAGGGCGAGTCAATTGGAACGGAGGTTGACACGATGTTCACTGGTGAAGAAGGATACGGACAGTTCCTCGATCTCACAAGGCTCCACGACCAGTACCTGAATCTGCCGGGTATCAAGCGGATATCATATATACAGTACCTCGACAACTTCGATGCTTTCACACCGCCGCAAATGTCAGTTAAGCGAAACAACAAGCTCTCAGACACATATTTCCAGTATGTAGGAGAGCTCGCGAACTACCTTGAGGAATTTATCAAGAAAGCCAGACCTTTGCAGGATCTCAGCATGATCTTTGCCAGCTTTGACGATGATTTCGAGAAACAATGGGCAGCGAACCAAGTCCCCGGCTGGTCAGAAGAGAACGCCAACGACGGAACACAGGGTCCGAAAACGGAAGGGTCTGGCGAGGGTATCTGGTGTGCTGACTGTGAGAAGGAGTTCAAGAACGAGAACGTGTACAAGAATCACTTGACAGGAAAGAAGCATATTCGGGCCGCAGAGGCTCGTAAAGCTGCAGGCGCTTCGGGCGAAGCGCCTGCGACGTCCGCGAGCAGTGGAGTTTCAGGTACCCAACGCTTAAAAGAGCGAGCAGTTGCAGAGCGTGAGCACCGCGTCCGTTCGTTAGCCAGAGTTCTCATCAACGAGCGCCAAGCAACAAAGATCAACGTCGAGCGGAGGCAGGGTATGACGGAGCGAGAGCGTCAAATGGAGCTTGATGCAATGCTTGCAGAGTCTGAGGACGTTGGTGGCAATCGCGGGGCCGAATCCGATGATGAAGGGGATGACCGGGTCTACAATCCTCTCAAGCTTCCCCTCGCTTGGGATGGAAAGCCTATTCCTTATTGGCTATACAAACTGCACGGCCTAGGTGTCGAGTACTCTTGCGAGATCTGCGGTAACTACGTTTATATGGGTCGCCGCGCATTCGACAAGCATTTCTCGGAGGCGCTGCATATCTTCGGACTGAAATGTCTCGGAATCACGTCAAACACCAATCTCTTCCGTGAAATCACCAAGATAGATGACGCTATACGGCTGTGGGAGAAACTGGAGCAGGACCGCAAGAAGGATAGAGACCTTCGTGACAATGTGGTGCAAATGGAGGATGCAGAAGGCAATGTGATGCCAGAGAGGATATACCTTGAGTAAGTTTCTACTCAAGACTTATGCGTAAGAAGCATGCTAACCATTATAATAGTCTCCAGAAGCAAGGTATTCTCTGAGGTGGATGTTACCGTGTTTTCATATTTGGTCTTTTTACATTGTGTGGCCGAACCCTGGCGTTGGCAGGTATCCTTTCATAGTTTATACCATGTGGTTGTGAATAAATGGGAAAATCGAACCTCCAGTGTACTGACTGGGACGTCTAGTGCGCCTTGTATTCTATCCAAAGCTTCTATGTGGCCTAAATTACTCTTCCGTAATCTTCATTGTCCTCGGCACTGGATACCCTCTATCATCACGTGATATCGCGTACCATGGACGCGTTTTGTGCACTTCGAAGTCCGCCTTCCCCTCTCCGTCCTTTCAAGATCTCTTTCACCCTTCTAAGCCACCTAACGTTGACTGAAGACTGCATGAGACGCTTATAGATCGTTCAGCAGATCTCATGGTCTCTATACGAAGTAGGAGAGGTGTCGCGCTCCGTCAGACACCACAAACGACCCACACAATATATGGGGTTCAAGTTCACCTTCCTGTGTGATTTGCTCTCGTCTCTTGAGGACAACCGCGTCGTGAAGGCAGCAACTGAGGCCCGGAAGCACAACCCGGATGCCCGAACAGTCGCAAACTGGTTTTCCCGGCATGGCAAAAAGATTCGCGACCCCGATACCGACCAAGTCGCCCTCCTTTCATGCATGTTCCCAGAGAAGCGAACGGATTGCGTTTACTGGTTGCAGGATACCGGATTAGCTAGGGTTATTGGCCGGTGTTTGCTCCTTGGGTCTTCTCGCCGTGAGGAGCTCGAAAAATGGCGCATATCCGGCGGGGCAGATCTCGGTCAATGCGTGGAAAATGTGATGCGACAAGCAGAAAACCATCTCATCAGTGGTCAAGAAGTCACTGTGGAAGAAATTGACGTCGCGCTGACTCAGATTGCCTCTAGATGTCGGTTCTCCGGCCCGAGCGTTCGACGCCAGCGTTCGGCCGTTGACGTGGAGCAGACGCTTTCTCCTCTATATCGCCGCCTGAGCAGCAGAGATGCGAAATGGTTGACTCGGATGATATTGAAGACTCATTTCTCTCATACGATACCGGAATGGCTTACTATGCAGGGCTTCCATTTTCTGTTACCACATCTGTTGCTCTTTCAAAATTCATTCGAAGCTGCTTTGACTTTGCTATCTTCTGAACCCATCATTCATTTCCCTCCCAGGCCGGAGCCGGGATACGCCAAGGACCTAGGCAAAATAGCCCTACATCACATCTTCCCAAAAATTGGGATTAAGATAGGACGCCCAGAGTACTATAAGGCGCGGGGCATCAAGCATTGCTGCAACATGATTGGACAAAAAAGAATGAGTGTCGAGAGGAAATATGACGGCGAATACTGCCAGATACACGTCGATCTCACCAAACATCCGAATTCTATTCAGATATTTTCCAAGAGCGGTAAAGACTCCACAGCAGACAGAGCCGGTGTCCATGCGGCCGTCAGAGAGTCCTTGAGAATAGGTAAAGATGGCTGCAAGTTCAAACGTCGCTGCGTGCTGGAGGGCGAGCTGCTCGTTTGGAGCGACAGACACCACAAGATAATGCCGTTCCACAAGATACGTAAGTTCGTCTCTCGATCTGGCGTTCTTATCGGAACAGAAAGCGATTCTCCGTTAGTTGCTCCGAAACAACCTTTATATGAATATGCTGACATGACCAGACCGCAACCCTACGAACGCTTAATAATGGTCTTCTTCGACATATTACTCCTCGACGATGACGTCTGTTTACGAAAACCGCATCGAGAGAGGCGGCTGCTGTTGAAGAACACAATTCAAGTGGTCTCGGGAATTGCGGATATCGCTGAACAACATGTGATTGATTTCTCTCATAAGGATGGTCAATCAAAGCTTGAAGCGCTTTTCTCATCGGGGATTGCCCAACGATGGGAAGGCTTCGTCCTGAAAGGATGTGAAGACCCATATTTCCCAATTCTGACTGATTCCGGGGCTGGCTGCGAAGGTCGCTGGATCAAGCTGAAGAAGGATTACATTCTAGGATTAGGTGACACAGTGGACCTTGCATTGGTCGGGGCCGCATATAATGCTCGTGATGCGACCGCCCTTGGACTGGTGAAGAAGGAGACGTGGACGCACTTTTTCATTGGTTGTCTCGAGAACAAAAAAGACATTCTCCGATACAACGCCGAGCCGAGGTTCCAAGTCATTGATGTGATAGATCATCATGGTATGAGCCAGCCGAATATGAAATGGCTCAACACATTTGCCAAGTACGGCGCCCGCAGCGCGGACTCGTGCAATGAGTTTGACTTCGAGAACGCAAGGCCAGGTATGCCGCAGATGGACGTCGTTTTCAAAGCGCCGTTTGTTGTTGAGATTATGGGAGCTGGATTTGAAAAACCGTCGGGCGCTCGGTATTACACACTTCGCTTTCCCAGGATTCTAAAGATCCACTCCGACCGCTCGATCGAAGATACTGCTTCTTTCCAAGAACTGCAGCTTCTAGCAGAGCGGGCGGTATCAGTCCCGTCGGATGATATGGCAGAAGAGGAGAAAGAATGGGCGAAGCGTATTAAATCGAGCGCTTCGATGCCAGGCTACCTGCCAGATCGATCACAAAGCGTCTCTACAACCGCTAGCTCGCCGGTGTCCGTCAAGACCGTTCCCATACACGTTGATGATCGCCTGACATCATCCAGTTCGTCAGACGGTTGTCATGAAGCCAGAGGCAACGTCTTAGCGAGTATTGGGAACGTTGCGATACAGCGGAATACGAGAAAGCGAAAGGCGTCGCCGGCGACATCTGAAATTCGCTACAAAGGTGCCTATATAGGACTAGGGGAAAGCCGTCAGACGGTAGAGAAGGTGACCGCCTCAGTATTAAAGGACGCATCCTCTGCAATATCCTTGGTGGCAACAAGGAATGATTCAAATGTCGACCGAGTCGGCATTAGCAGCCAAAAGAGTTCTGGAAGTACGCTCAACGAGCGAGTTGAATCAGCCACGTCTCCCCTCACCACATTTCCAATCTTCATCCACTCCGGAACAGGATTTCAATCTCACCCAACGGTCAAAAGTCTCACCAACATCTCACGCAATCTAGACGAATTCCTCGCAATACTGATACCCAAGGACCACACCCCCAAACTGAATTTGCGAAAGACCATCATCGGGATAATCTTTACCGATGACTCTAAACACCCCCTCGAGTCAACAATACTCTATCTAAACGAGCAGATTTCCCGAGTACTGGCGGCACGCTCGTCCACCTATCCCACCAAAGGCCGAATATTCATCCTTGATTCGAAATTCAGCCAAGTACCTATCAAATGGAAACACAATAGATATTGCCTCCGCGAGACCTGGGAGAGGATCAGCAAGACATATTTCTACGCTTGTATAGCATGGGACGCGGAACCATGTTTCGGGTCTAGGTCTAAGGATTGTCTCGATGAAATTCCTAGCACTACGGACGATATTGATGGAGATAAGGGCCTCGACAAAACACCAAAGCGACATCACGGTCAGGCTGAGGGTCGTATACCCAAGCTTAGAATCTTGTTTGATCGGAAAGAGATCTTGGTTTTGGGGGAGTTTAGTTCGTTGGACCCTTTGCTTCGAGTTGGTATACCTTCAGGATAAAGCGCTTGATTTTGGTTGATTCCTAATTATATCACGATACGGAATACCCAAATGAATAATTTATAACTATTGGAATATTCTTCAATGAACTGTGGAGAAGAGGCATGGACACATGGACATTCGCTGGATGTGGTATCATATTTGAATATAAACTGCAGGATATATAGAACACGACAACCATAGCAACAACAGCCATAACTAGGCTTTTAATGCCCATATACACCAACAGGACAACGCCACGCTAGCCGTGCCTGCAATGCGTTTGGATGAAAGAAGAAAAGAGGAAACAGGAAGAAGAAAAAAGCAGAATACGGAAGGCCAGCTAGAGAAGCACTTCGATAAATGGATCACTCGCCCGCCTCCCTTCTCGCGCGGACATCCCTCATCAACGCCTTAGCCTCTTCAACCTCGACCCCATCCTGGCACAACTCCCCAGCAAGCTGATCCGCGCGCTCCAAATCGCCATGCCGTAATGACCACCTTGCAAGCCACAATCGCGCCTTGGAAGTCGTAGCCGTCGGCCCCGTCCCATGCCACGACTCGTCTTCATCGCCGCCATCAGTCTGTCGTCTCCTTGCGCGTCGACGATTCGCACCAGAGGCCGACGCATCATCATCGTCATCGCTATCCGAGAGATCGGATTCCTCGTCGCCATCGGGCTGCCCGCCTGTTTCCTGCTGCAGAGTGAGTTCCATGTAAGCGGCTGCTTCTTCCTCGTCGCCGAGGCGTTCATAGAGACTTGCGATCTGGTGCAGTGTTTCCGGGTCGAGGATTTTGCGGCCTTGGTGCTGGGATGGGTCTTCGGCGTAGTATGAGCCTGCGACGAGGGCGCGCTTGAGCGCTTTAATGCTTTGCTCGATGCGGCCCATTTTCGCGTAGCAGGATCCCACGGCCTGCCACATTTTCGGGTCGTAGGGTCGAAGCGCTGCGGCGCGCTGGTAGTAGAAGAGGGCGTAGAAGGACATGTCTAGGACTTCATAGGCTTGGCCGAGACCGTACCAGGCGCGGTAGTCCTTGCGGTTGACATCGACGGCGCGGCGGTAGGATTCGATGGCGGCGTGTGTGTTTTTCATCTCGATGTATTCGTGGCCCATGAGAGTCCAGGCGGAGAGGAAGTTGCGGTCTAGGGTTAATGCGCGGCGGAAGTACATGACTGCTTTTTCGTGCTCGGATTTCAGGGAATAGTAATTTCCGACAACGCAGCATGTTTCGGGGCGGAATTTGTCGGTGGCTGTTGCGACTTGGGCTACGAACGCTAACTGGGGTCTAGCGCCCATGACGTAGAGGATATTTGAGTAATGGTCAAGACTGTCGAGGCGGTGCGGGGATGTGATTAGGATGTCTGTGAAAATGTGAGATGCTTCTTCGAAATCTGTCCAGAGTTAGTTGTGAGTGCTGAAGCGGTTGTAGAAAGCTGAAAGCTGTACCTTTAGAGTGGTAGTATAGTAGAGCTCTCTGTGTTTTGAGGAATGCGCTTGCAGGGAAGATTGTTTCGAGTTCAGATAGAGCTTGGTAGGTGTCTTCGGTGGCTTGGTATAGTTCCTGGCTGCAATGGACGTGGAAGATGAGAGTCATGATGTTTTGGGGAAGGTGTTCGACAACTTGTTTCAACTGCACGCGGTTAGTGACTCGAGGCGAAACAAATGAAGTTTAAGGAAACGCACATCTTCAGTGCTTGCAAGCAGGTCGTTCAACTCTTGCCATGCACCCCAATGGAAAGGATTCAGATGGACACTCCTGATCAGCCATTTCCTCGCCTCTTCTTCGTTTCTTCCCTTGATCAGGATGACTCCGTACAGGTACTCGAGCCATCCGTGGTTCTGGTCTTCGAGCCCTTTCTCCTGACGCTCCGTGAACCAGGTCTCTAACCCCCGGGCAAGATCTGGAAGTTCCCGGTTGACAGTCGCACCTCCGTCGGCCGGACCGAGAACCATTTCTGTTTCTTCATTCTTTCGCTTTTCTCCGGCCAGATACTTGGCGTACAACGCAAGGAACAGGGACTTCTGGCTAAGCTTCGGATAAGGGTTCTTCGCTGTGCCGATGTCTTTTCCTCCGCTATGTGAAGATGCTCTCGACTTGCCTTTCTGCGATGTCAATGAGGGCTTGGGTTTTGGATTCGGGGAGGAGGTAGACAATGAGACTGGCGGTATCGTTGGGGGAAGAAACACTGAGGCGCATCGGTCGTATTCACGGGTGTCAAAGTAAGACTTGGCTAGCAGGTATTTGTGAGATTCTTGAGCTTCCAGTGCAGCTTCGACCGGGTCTTGCGTTCGGAGGTAGGGGTTCTGCGGAGGAGGTGGATCTGTGATGTCCATCGGAGAGTCTGGATCCGTGTCATAGCTGTCAATTGGGACAATTGAGTCGAGGATTTCTGCTGCCCTATAGAATTGAAGTGAGCATTCGAGCAAGAGTAAGCTTGGTCAGCTTCCATACCATTTCGCGGACTGATATAAACAGCGTTCGGAGCATTTGATGGCCGCGTCTTCAAGTTGATATTTCAGCTCCTTGATGTTGTCTTCTGCGAGATTGGCGGCCATGGTTAAGCCTGGAGTGAGACCTGACGCCGGCGCAGGTCTCCCGCGTGTAAGATTGGCGAGAAATCAACTGGTTGCTGCGACCTTGCAGTGTTGCAACAGCCTTGAAGCGCGGAGCGAGTGGATTTCCCGATTGGGGGACGCGACAAACAAACAGTGCAAACCGCGGGGCAACGGGGTGGGCAGTCCCGACAGTACGGCGTAGAGCCCATACTACACTGTAGGCTAATGTGGTGCTCGATGCTGTGCTCCTTTTTCCAGTTACTCCGACTCCGCACTCGACGAGACCGCCCTTTTGTTGGCCCCTGCCCTCGATTTATTCATTGGACTTTTCCCAGCAGTTCTCTCGCTGTCTGACCTCTGTTGAACTCCCAGGGATTCCTCAATTGCTCTGTTTGCGCCTGTCTCCCTCCGTTCTTCCTCCGTCGCATACTCCACAATGTCTTCCTCCTCGAGTCGTGCTGCCTTCGAGGCGGTCTTCCCCTCCCTGGCTCAGGCTATGCTTGATCACGCGAAGAAGTACAACCTGCCCGCAAATGCTCTGGAATGGTTCTACAAGGTACTGTAACACAACCGGTCCTTCACAATTGGAGAATGCTAACCTTCCTGGTTTTAGAACATCGATACGAACGTCCCTGGTGGAAAGCTCAACCGCGGTCTCTCCGTCCCCGATACTGGTGTTGCGCTTCTTCAGAAGCCCTTGAGCGATGAGCAATACAAGGACCTTGCCACTCTTGGGTGGTTGACAGAGTTGCTTCAGGCCTTCTTCCTGGTCAGCGATGACCTTATGGACGGCTCGATCACCCGCCGCGGCCAGCCCTGCTGGTACCGCCACCAGGGAGTCGGTCTGATTGCCATCAATGACGCTTTCCTGCTCGAGTCCGGTATCTACATCATCCTGAAGAAGCAGTTCCGTTCCCACCCCGCCTACGTCGACTTGATTGAGCTTTTCCACGAGACCACCTGGCAGACGGAACTGGGCCAGCTGTGCGACTTGATCACCGCGCCCGAGGACAAGGTTGACCTCGACAACTTCTCCATGGAGAAGTACATGTTCATCGTCACGTACAAGACCGCCTACTACAGCTTCTACCTCCCCGTTGCCCTGGCGCTGCACTACCTCCAGCTTGCTACCCCCGAGAACCTCCGCCAGGCTCACGACATCCTCATCCCGCTCGGCCAGTACTTCCAGGTCCAAGATGACTACCTTGACGCCTACGGCGACCCCGAAGTCATTGGAAAGATCGGAACAGACATTCAGGACAACAAGTGCTCTTGGCTGGTTAACCAGGCCCTTCAGCGCGTCACTCCCGAGCAGCGCAAGGTGCTCGACGCCGCATACGGCCGTAAGGACAGCGAACAGGAGGCCAAGGTCAAGCAGATCTTCCGCGAGCTGGATCTGGAAACCGTCTACAAGGAGTACGAGGAGAAGGTCGTTGGTGAACTCAAGACCAAGATTGCGGCTGTTGATGAATCCGATGGCTTGAAGAAGGGGGTGTTTGAAGCCTTCCTCGGCAAAATCTACAAGCGCAGCAAATAGACGACATACATTGTATCTACGCCACTTTATTAGTTGAAACACTCTATAGTATAGACTAGAACGATTGGATGACATGGTTAAAATAATTTCGAACCGTCAAAAGCACTGACCAACAGCCTCCGTTTAGCCAAGAAACATCGAGTCAGGTAGTCAGGGGAGTAGTACGAGTCCGCGCGTACAAAGTACATGCAGAGTAAGAGGAGTCGGCAGAGCAGCCATTGCTAGTTGTGATAGA
Source organism: Aspergillus undulatus (assembly GCF_047715775.1). Classification (NCBI taxonomy): domain Eukaryota; kingdom Fungi; phylum Ascomycota; class Eurotiomycetes; order Eurotiales; family Aspergillaceae; genus Aspergillus; species Aspergillus undulatus. Next base: position 19,083 of record NW_027396695.1, on the reverse strand, counting down.
CTGGAGAAGCGCAACAATGGACCATTTCAGGTACCAGGCCCGGGCTACTCCTGATCCAAGCCTGTTGTTTACTTCGTCTCTCCAGGTGAAAACTTGTCGCGACCGTAAGAAGCTTGACCCCACCGGTCCAGACCCTCCTTGTCTGTAGACCCTGAGTGGTTTCAACCCTGTCGATCCCGTCTGCCGGCGTGTCAGCAACGGCCACTCTAACTAAAAATAACCAAGCTACGTATACTTGGTAACAAATATATGAAACGCGCCTCCCTCTCCTTCCCGTTTCACTGTCCCTGCCTCTGCTTCTTCTCTTTTTCCTCGGTCTTTGTCAATCTTTCCTTCTCGCTCATCCAATGTTGCAAATTCACTATGTGGCGTCACGTCATCCTAGCAATATCCATATTGCTTAACATCACCCATACCCATGCCTTTAGGGAGGTCGAGCCCGTCGGCGAATGGCCAACAGAACTTTACAAATCGAGCTCTGTCTTTGGCACAGCGGTGTATTCGTCGCGGCGGAGCATAACCTGCAACAACGGTCTCTACATTTTCCTCTCCCCGCGCGGCGATAGTGTCGCAGCGCATGGTCCAACCATCCTCGACCAAGATGGGGAGCTTGTATGGACGAGTGAAGAGGGTACTTACGGGGCGGTATACAACCTGGATGTTCAGACGTACAAAGGATATCCGTATCTCACGTTCTGGGAGGGCTATGATAAGCTTAACGGTCACGGGGAGGGCACAATCCGCATGGTATGGTTCCCCGAAACCTCGGATTCTCGCAAAACTAACCCAAGACAGCTCGATGAACAATACGTCGAGCGGTATGCAATCCAGGGTCCGAACGATTTATCTGCCGACTTGCACGAATTCAAAATCACTCGCGACGACACGGCGCTCTTCACCGTATACGATGTTCAACCCGCCGATTTGCGAGCGGTCCGTGGGCCGGAGAGGGGCTGGATTTGGGATAGTCGATTTGTGGAGGTTGATATTGAGACGAACGAGGTGCTTTTCGATTGGCGCGCATCGGAGCACTTCAATGTGACGGATGTGACTGTTGATAACCCCGAAAGCTCAGGATGGACTTACGGCCATCCCAAGGACTTCTTTCACATCCACAGCGTCGACAAGGACGCAAAGGGCAATTACCTCATCTCGGCCCTCCACAATGATCATCTTACTTATCTTAATGGCCGTACGGGCAGCATCATCTGGCGACTCGGTGGAAACCATACCGATTTCGAAGATCTCTCAAAGGGGAGAGCATCAACCTTTGGCTGGCCACACGACGCCCGCTTCACTGAGGACGGCGAGGCAATCACACTGTTTGACAACATGATGCCAGACGACAAAATCAACCGCGGTCTCATAATCGACGTGGATCAGAAAGGCATGACCGTCAAGCTCCGCAGTGAATACCGCGCCTATGGACACAATGGGGTTACACCAGAATCTAGACCGCAATCTGATGGCTCCGTGCAGGTCTTGGACAACGGGAATGTTCTCGTCTCGTATGGCCGCAATGGCGCAGCGTGGACCGAATTCAGCGCCGTGGGAGTTCCCATGTGTCATACCCAGTTCGGGCCCTTGTCTAGTTTCGGCTCAGGCAACCCTGCGTCTTACCGGGTCAAGAAGTACTCGTGGCATGGGGATCCAGAGTCGACCCCTGCTTTTGAGATCGAGGGGTATGAGGCGTATGTTAGTTGGAATGGGGCGACTGAGGTCGATAAGTGGGTTCTCGAGGGTGCAGAGGTTTCACTTCCCTACCCCGAGCCGGATCTTGAGACCGATGCTGAGTCTGACGACGAGAAAATTGCGACACACCCGGATATGGCGAAATCTGACACTTATTTCTCCGCTATTACCACGGTGAAGAAAACGGGGTTTGAAACGAAAATCAACATCCCAACTGGTACGGACCACCCCTACCTGCGTGTCCGCGCCCTGGACAAGAAAGGCTTAATCATGCGCACTTCGGCCGTCCTTCCCTTCAAGCCGACCATTGATGAGCCGGATCGTCCTCCAAATCCTCCCAGTGAGACAGAGTCTCATGGGTCCGCCGGTCTCTTCTTTGCCGGCGCCTTTGCGACACTAGGCATCGCTGCCTGCATCTTACTTGTGCGCCGCTACTGCTGGACATTCTGCATCGGGAGTTATCGACAGCTCCGGGTCGGACGGCGTCGATTCCTGCCCTTGAATCTTCGAGACACGGAAAGCAGTTGGGAAGAGTACTATGCCAATGAAGAGCAGGAGGTCGGCCTGCATATAGTGAGCGAGACTGAGAGTGACGACAGCGACATTGAGATCTCAATACTCGATAACCCGCGCTTGTCCCCGGCCTTGCTGTCGCCGAATCCGAACAGGACACCGAGCTTCCAGAGTACTTTGACCAGCGCCGAGGGTGGGCGGCCGATGTTGGTTCGGACACCTAGTACGCGTAGTACTGCGAGCTCCAGGGCAAAGCAGCAATGACATCTGCTGAGCTGCAGAGGTAATAATTTCTTGGTGCCGGTCATCATTTATTAATGAACAGCGAGTATTTATAACAAATTGACAACTAGACGGTTACCCAATATCAGTAGCTATATATAACTGCAGTTCGTAGCGATTATTTCCAATCCGCCGCCTCTAATTATTGAAGGGGCAAGCGCCGCTATATTTCCGGCAATTTATCGCTCCACCGAACACCAAGGACCGTTATCATGCCATTCTTTCTCCATGATCGTCCGTAGCCTTGGAATCTCCAGACTCCAGCGGCTCGTGATCACCGTCATCGGCTGGAGATTAAACGGTGATTGGTGGCCGGTGACAGGTAGGACTGGAGAAGTGACGTCACGGGCCCTGGAGCTTTCCCCAGACATCGTCCAGCGTCATTCATGGTTGCAGTGCCAATTCCACGCAAACTCAGTAGCAACGTGAAGATAACTCTACTGGAATTTAGGCATGGTACTCCTGAGTCTGTTGAAGTTAAAACGCCATAGATAGTCGATTCAACACGTATATCTCGCGTCTCAACGGTATTCAGTCTCAAATGCAAGCCGGACAAGGCTGCAACACCTCCACGAAAAAAACGATTCATGTAGGCTAATGATCAACCAGTCGGATGATCTTGCAATTGGCCATTGGGTAGATCCGAAGAGGGGTCGCTCTGCTATTCCGTGGAGGGAACCGTCACTGAGCACTGACTGCGATTGAGCTGGGGCCATATCTATAGTGTCAGTGCCAGTGCCAGGGTGCTGCGTCCGTGCAACGCTCCTCGCCCTCGCTGGATAAAGCCTGCTTCCTCTTTTCTTCTCCTCTTCACTTTTCATTCTGCTGCGAATCTCACTACGTTCTGGAGAGAAAAAAAAAAGGAAATTATCTCTTTCACTCACCCGTGATAGCACCCTCAGGCTTACGGTAGGTTGGTCCCGCCTAGAACCATTACCAGCTTGGATCCCCGTCCACTCGCTTTCGACCTTTTCCCCCACGCTCCCTCTCCTGTCCAAGGCACGGACTGCGAGCTGAGGCCACCTCCGTGCTTCAGGACAAAGAGGGCATCCGGCTCGGTTTTCTCTTTCTTTCTGACCCTTTTCCAGACCCTTTTAACTTCGCTGCTTCAACACCGTCTCAATCGCTCGTCTTCTACTGAGACCGTCGAGATGGCCGACGAGCAAGATCCCCCAAGACGCGATGTCCGCAACCACATGCTCTTTGAGATCGCAACGGAGGTCGCCAATCGCGTCGGTGGAATCTACTCCGTCCTGAAATCAAAAGCGCCCGTCACGACGGCTGAATATGGCGAGCGCTACACTCTGATCGGCCCATTGAATCGCAATTCTGCAGCTGTCGAGGTCGAAGAACTTACGCCGTCAAGCCCCGCAATGAGCAAAACGATGCAGTCAATGAAGGAGCGCGGCATTGACATGGTCTACGGTCGCTGGCTTATTGAGGGCGCGCCCCGGGTTCTCCTCATCGACACCGGCACCGGGTATAAATACTTGGACGAGTGGAAGGGGGATCTGTGGAATGCTGCGGGTATCCCTTCGCCTGCGTCGGATCACGAGACGAATGAAGCGATTGTCTTCGGGTACTTGGTGGCGTGGTTTTTGGGCGAGGTATCTATCCTTCTACCGGAGCTGATCTTACAACTGCTAACTTGGGCCATGTAGTACATTGCTCATGAGCGTCGCCGTGCGGTTGTTGCACAATTCCATGAGTGGCTTGCCGGTGTTGCGCTTCCACTTACGAAGAAAAGGCATATGGACTTGACGACTATCTTCACCACCCACGCGACGCTGCTCGGTCGCTATCTCTGTGCGGGCTCGGTTGACTTTTACAACAATCTGCAGTACTTTGATGTTGACGCAGAGGCTGGTAAGCGAGGGATCTACCACCGGTATTGTATTGAGCGCGCTGCCGCACACTCTGCAGACGTCTTTACCACCGTCTCTCATATTACGGCGTTTGAAAGCGAGCATCTCCTCAAGCGGAAGCCGGACGGCGTGCTGCCTAACGGACTCAATGTCAAGAAATTCTCTGCCGTTCATGAGTTCCAGAATCTGCATTCGCAATCGAAAGAGAAGATCAACGAGTTTGTTCGCGGTCATTTCTATGGACACAACGACTTTGATTTGGACAATACTCTTTACGTCTTTACATCTGGCCGGTACGAGTTCCGCAACAAAGGTGTCGACATGTTCATTGAGGGACTGGCGCGTCTAAATCACCGACTCAAGTCTAGCGGGTCAAAGACTACCATTGTGGCGTTCATCATCATGCCTGCACAAACCTCTTCGCTCACCGTCGAATCACTCAAAGGTCAAGCGGTTGTCAAGTCGCTCCGCGACACGATTGAGAACATCGAGCAGGGCATTGGAAAGCGAATGTATGAGCGATGTCTATCGTGGAAGGAGGGCGACAATATGCCAGATGAGAAAGACCTGATCACCAGTCAAGACCGCGTCCTTCTCCGACGTAGACTGTTCGCCATGAAACGGCATACTCTTCCGCCGATTGTCACGCATAACATGGCGAATGACCATGAGGATCCAATCCTCAACCAGATTCGTCGTGTACAGCTCTTCAACCAGTCTTCGGATCGAGTAAAGATTGTCTTCCATCCGGAGTTCCTCAACTCGTCGAACCCGGTGCTACCTCTCGACTACGAGGACTTTGTTCGTGGGACTCACCTTGGAGTCTTCCCGTCCTACTATGAGCCATGGGGATACACTCCCGCAGAATGTACCGTGATGGGTGTTCCTAGCATCACTACAAACCTCTCCGGGTTCGGGTGCTACATGGAGGAGCTGATTGAGAACTCTTCCGACTACGGCATCTATATCGTGGACCGCCGGATGAAGGGCGTAGACGACTCAGTAAACCAGCTCACCGACTTCATGTTCAACTTTGCTCTCAAGAGCCGACGGCAGCGCATTAACCAACGTAACCGTACGGAGCGTCTCAGCGACCTGTTAGACTGGAAGCGCATGGGCTTGGAATACGTCAAGGCCCGGCAGTTGGCGCTCCGAAGAGGTATGCCACCCGAGAACCGAAACATTATCTCATACTGACAGCCGTGTAGCATACCCCTCCTCTTACGAAAGCCAGGAAGACTACTTCGACATGATCGGTGGGACGGAGCAGAAGATCTCGCGACCGCTGTCGGTTCCTGGATCGCCTCGAGATCGGTCCGGAATGATGACGCCCGGTGATTTTGCGTCGCTCCAGGAAGTCAAAGAGGGTCTCTCGACGGAGGATTATGTTGCATGGCGACTTCCGTCGTAAGTTTCAAACACTGACTGAACACTGGGTCTTAGCTAACTGCCACCTCAGAACAACCGAGGAGGACGACCACGATGATCACCTGTTCCCTCTCACCCTGCGGACGAAGAAAACGGACCGAGCGGACTCGCCTCTGGACCGTATAGCTCTAAATGGAGGGCAATCGTAGCATACTAGCAGTAGTTCTTTTCTCTTTCTTTCATTTTTCTCCCTTTTTGACGCGCTTGCCTGAGCATATACTGTAAGTTTTGTTAGCTGTTGATACTGCCTTCCGATAGCTTCGTCTTGACGTAGCACTTACGTATATTTGTCATTCTCTGCTTTAGCTACGCTATTAAATCTTGACTTGCCTACCAATTTTATTTAGCTCTAGCTTCGACTCAGCTGGAATCCAATATTGGGAATTGATCGTGGCTCCGGCGGGGCGCGTAGATCATGGGCAAGAGTCCGGATTGCACTCGTCCGGCGGGTCTCCGGTCTCGCATCGAGGTACGTGTTCAGAAAAGGTAAGTGAGTGAATTCGCGAACCCTGCGGCCCGTATCATTCCAATCGGAGGCCTTGATTAATCTCTTGTGGTCCCTAAGGTTGAGCTCGGTGAGGATGAAGTCAGCAGTGGGGTTCGACCGCGGGGTATTTATTGCTGCCCCTCCTCGTCTGATCCGATCTTTCCTACACTTCTCTACACTTCTCACTTCTCAACACCGCCAAATCGATACCATCGGTACGACACAGCCATGCAATCAACCAAGATGTAGCGGTCACTCTTCGCTGGGGTTCAAAGACGGGTCAAGGTATCGTACAGAATATCAAACAGTCACTGCAATCCGCATGACAGGTGTTCGCTCGGGACTTGCATGCCCGTTCGTTCTGAGATTATACTGTCACAACTTGATCTAGATAATACTAGCGAAAGGACATGCGTTGCATTGATTGCCCCCTTATTTTTGAGGAATATAGGGAGACCCGATGTGGTCGTCTCTTATGCTGACTGCTAGACCAGAGTCAATAAGGTTCTTGACCTGTTGAATTGAACTGCCAGCCAAGATGTCTACTGATAAAATTACGTTCTTGACTAACTGGTACTACTAACCCGTCTTGTCTCCTTGTTTCTTGTTTTGGTGGGAAGAGCTTGTGCTAAGTGACTGTCCGCCAGGCACGCAACCCCGTACCACGCCCCCCTGTACCTCGCCCAGGCCAAGGGATTCTTCAAAGAGGAAGGTCTCAAGGTTGCTCTGCTTGAGCCTAATGACCCCTCCGATGTCACTGAGATTATCGGCAGTGGCAAGGTGGACATGGGCTTTAAGGCTATGATCCATACTCTTGCTGTAAGTTGTTCCCCTACTTTAACCTGGCTGCAAATGAAGGGGGCTAATATGTGTACAATAGGCCAAAGCTCGCAACTTCCCTGTGACTTCTATCGGCTCTCTGCTTGATGAGCCCTTCACTGGGGTTGTGTACCTCAAGGATAGTGGAATTACTGAGGATTTTACTTCCCTGAAGGGTAAGAGGATTGGCTATGTTGGGGAGTTCGGAAAGGTACGCTGCATTTCATACCCAGAGCCAAGCTAGTACTAACAGTCACAGATCCAAATCGACGAACTCACCAAATACTACGGCATGACAACGGACGACTACACCGCCGTGAGATGCGGAATGAACGTCACAAAGGCCATAATCAATGGCACCATCGACGCGGGCATCGGCCTCGAAAACGTGCAAATGGTCGAGCTAGCCGAATGGCTCGCGTCCCAGAACCGTCCCCGCACCGACGTCCAAATGCTCCGCATCGACCAGCTCGCCGAGCTCGGCTGCTGCTGCTTCTGCTCGATCCTGTACATTGCCAACGACGCCTTCATTGCCGCGAACCCCGAAAAAATCGTCAAGTTCATGAACGCCGTTAAGCGCGCGACGGAGTATGTCCTGTCTGAGCCGGGCAAGGCGTACGAGGAGTACATCGATATTAAGCCCATCATGGCGACTCCCGTGAACAGGAAGATCTTCGAGCGCTCCTTTGCGTACTTCAGTCGGGACCTCAAGAATGTTCAGCGTGATTGGAACAAGGTTACGAACTATGGAAAGCGTTTGGGGATCCTCGATGCGGAGTTCGTGCCTAACTATACCAACAAGTACCTCTCTTGGACTCTTGATGCCGACTCGATTGATCCGACTGGTGATCAGAAGCGTATGGCCAAGTTGCAGGAGCAGGTTGCTGCTGAGGGTGGGTTCCGTCGGTTGGAGGTGGCTTCGGCTTAGGCCGGGTTACTCCTTGTCGGTAATAGTGCGTACTAGTCTTGAGTAGAAGGTGTTATGCCTTCTTCAAATCAGGGCTGAGACCTACCAGTGTAACGAAGTAGCCTGTGGCCTGGCACTATTAGCATGTCACTCTTTCATGTCAACAGGCTATAAGAATGAAATGACCAGTTCTCTCATTCCAACTAAATAGGCTGCCCAGTAAATTACCGAAACTCCAGTGACTAGATATGTCTATTATAAGAATGCTAATGGAATGATTTTTGGATGATCCTATCAAGGAGATATTAAGGAGAGATCAAGTAAGGTTATCATCATGCATGCGCTCTCAAGGACTAACAAGATATATAACAAAAAGATCTATCAAGAGCGCCTGAGCCCATGCTATATATATTCCCATGAGTACTCAACCATCCAGCGACGTATCCCCCCTCTTGAACTCCTCACTAAAAGGATAATCAACATATCCCTCCGGCGCCTTGAGCTTATAAAGGTCCCCCGATCGGGCGTATTCAACTCAATCCCCCTCGCCAGTCTGAGCGGAAGATCCGGATTCGCAAGAAAACTGCGCCCAGACGCAATGGCCACATTACGTGGCTTGTTCTCCTTAATCGCTGCCTCTGCACTCTCAGCATTAAAACCACCCGCTAACACCAACACCGTGACCCTCACCCTCCCGACCGAAGACCTTGAGCAGGAACTCATGGTCTTGATGTGTTTCACTCACTGCCCCGACCGTGTCAGACCCGGAAATGCGCGGCTCAACAATGTGTAGATATGCGAGGTTCAACCGGCCGAGGTTCTCGACTAGATGTGTGAATTGTTCTTCCAGCGCGGGACTCTCCATGCGCATTCCCTGGAATGTACTCCACGGACTAATGCGGTACCCTATTCGATCGGGGCCGCAATCTCAATTCCGAAACGTGAGCGGTTCTCGACGCTGCCTCCCCAACGGTCATTTCGCTTGTTGCTAGCGTCTTGCAGGAACTGATCGATGAGATACCCGTTCGCACCGGGGATCTCGACGCCTTCGAACCCTGCCGCGATGGCGTTCTTCGCGGCGACAGCGTAGTCCTCTATCCAGCTGGTGATTTCGGCTTCCGATAGTGGTCGAGGGACCGCACTATCTTGGGATATGGGCAGGTCACTGCTCGAGACAATACTTGCACCTAGACCATCGTTCCTCAAAACCTCAGCGTCCGTGATATCCTTCCACTTCGCGATTTGCGACTCGTTATAGATCCCCGGGACGTTGGGGCCGCCGCCCGCGCGCGCACTGGGGAATGTCTCTTCGCTGATTAGGAGCGTGCCGGGGATATTGGCGCGCTGCTCGTAGTAATCGCGGCTTAGATCGCGGGGGATGTGGTCGTCTTGAGGCGCGGTTGCGGGTGAGAGGGGCCATGATCATTCGGTGGTTCAAGTTCAGGCGCCCGATTCGGAGGGGCGAGGTTAAGTTGGAGAATTTCATTTTGGTGATACGTTGTGTAAACTGAGGTGGACTGAGTTTGGACAGGCGGGCTGCGCTGCACTGTGCTGTCTTATATGGTGTACCTTGGCCATTGAGTGCGAGTGTGCCTGTGATGTCACGTATCCGGATTATGAAGCGAGTTATCACCCACCTCATCGCTCGGCGACATTGCTCGGATAGATTTTTATTCAAGTTCTGGAATCTTGATTCTTCAGGGCCAATACCCAGCAGTGGCTCCTTTTGCCCTACAGCGGAAGTTCAGGACCGCAGGGGATCCGTATACTAGCCGGCCCTGCCGAAGTATACATCGCCATCATTGCATCATCGAGTGCGACACGTCTGATAGACTTGATAGAAATCGAGTACTCTGTAGTACTATTAGTACCGTATATCCGTTAGGGCCCTCACTGCATGCAGACTTTAGGTTATATCCGAACATTAATTTTCGGTAACCCTAGAGGGTAAGCCGGCTCCAGCGGGCACCTGCGATCAGCTCATTTAGTCACAAGTTATCGTGCACTTAACATATTGAGATCATGTATATTCCGTGATAGGGCACGGAACTTCTGGAGATATAAGAAGAGCTCTGCCGATCACGCCGCCGCCGTAAGGCTGAACCACAGCGTGAGTTGCTTTTTCCCCTCGTGGGGAGACCACAACTGACCCCGAGGGTCGCGCCTCCCTCGTCAGGAAGACGTGAGGTGCGTATGAAGAATTGACAGGAGCAATAAACTGGGAAAGTGCATTGAATGCAAGGTACGTGGTCCTATTACTGGAAGGCGTGCCAGAACAGTATGCTATCTGCACGTCTTATGAACTTTTTACTCTTCCCGATAGCAGGATTTCGAGCAAGCCCGAGATCGCGAAGATACTGCGTGGTTTTGACCTCTCAACGTGTCCGCATACAAAGCTAAGTGACACTGTTGTTGCGGATAGCTACGATGAGTCTCGCTATTGCTTATCTGAGACCACGAGAGAACAAAAGGCATGGGTCGGACAGATGCAGACCGAATGACGCCGATGCGTGCTGTCAATCCCCCGGATGCACGACGATATTCCGGTGGGAATGTCGACCTGGTTTGAGGCGAGTTGACCGGAAGGCAGTACTGCTTCATGTCAAGCGGCATCTGAGCAACTTGCTTAGCCCCTTCAATCCGCGCTGGATGGCACAAGTGGTCAGCGTACCAGATGAGAATTGGCTAGAGGCTTACTGGCAGGACTGCCATGAGTGGAGGGATGTAAATATGATGATCGAGGAGATGAAGTACGAACGGGAACTGCAGAGTAAGAACTAGGCTGGAGCGCTCAGGAAAGCAGAAGACTTCGAGTTCGAGCAACTGCATAGGGAAAACGACTATCTTCGTCATCCGCATCGGCGGCGAGGAGCTCCACGACCAAACACTGATCCTTTGCGGCCCGTCGGTGAACTACCGCGTACGTAGCTCTACTGCTAGAAGCGCAGCTGCGTCGCCAGCAGGATGAAGATGAGGCGCCACAGGTATCATTGGAACCGATCGTTCGTGGCCTTCAAAAGCACGCATAGAATAGTCCCATCGAGAAAGGGCATCATTCTCATGCAACTGAGGCAACCGGCCTATACAACCCCCTCCACACTGCTTCAACCGTCTGCGGCCTAAGAGGGACAACAATGAATTTAACAATCAGTACGATAGATTACACATAGAGACATCCTACCAGCAGAGAATTGAAAACTTCTTCCACGATGCAGGGCAGAGTCTGTCCATTACTGGTCTGCTAGGAACCTTTACGGGATGGGGCGCAGGCAAGCAGCCTCAAGGGCAAATTGACCAGCTTGGCCATCTTCCCTTGTCGGTTTGAAGGCGGATAATGGAATATGGGGAGCAGGAAGATAGGGAGTTTCTGCCTGTTCCTCGAGACGAGCTGGGCTGGCCCGTTGAGCGATCATGATGATCATGATGATCATGGTGATACTAATGAGCTATTAGACGCTTTGATGAGGTATTTCACTAGGGCCGGGCGACATGTCTAAGCGGACAAAAAGAAGGTATACTTGGTGATCACCAGATTTATCACTAGACTAGGGTTAAGCAATCCAACCCGCAAGTGCCGCCGGGCTCACCCAACCTTGACTGACTTGGTCCATGAACGTATTGCCAAATACAATGCTGATAGAAAGTGAAGCTTGATTGCGCGGAACAGTAGAAATTCTTTATGTATGCACATGCGCTAGAGTATCTTCAAATGAAATTGTCCATGAACATCCACGTCCTCCGCTCTGGTCAAGTATGCTCTCGAAACCCTTCCCAGCTCCTTGCGCCTCCAACAGCACCGCAATAACTTCAACCCATCCTGCCCCATGTCACCAAAGTAGGAAATGCGCAAGCGTCGGCTCTTCGGGGGGTAGACAAAAGCTGAAGTCATGTAATTAGCACGATATCTCTGACACTCTGCTTTCGCAGCCTCACATGAGAATTGGCAATCGACAGTGCTTGCAGCTGATGTTGATCTCGACCGCCCGGACAATGTGGACTGGCGCCGGGGACTTGCAGAAGCCACTCACCCCAGAGGGCGTAGTCATAGCGCCACACCTGTGCGGAACCTTTTGGAATTCGTGGTGGCAGACGCTCGAGTAGTAGACGTACCAACCGCAAGTGCAGTTGTTTGGGTTGGAGGGAGAGTTGATGAGGCGATGCTGGATATCATCGCCCATGTCGTTGCGTGGAATTGTCTACACAGCCTGCATCTTTATCGAAGCTCTGATATGCTGTAAGCGTGATAGAATGTTCAGAGATCTGGTAAGGATGGGGGAGGGTGATTGAGTGTCGGTGTTGGTGTTGAGTGTAAGTGTTGAGAGGGATACAAGAGAGAAGCCGCAGGCATAGCTATATTTACAGATGTCTCACAGGCACACCGACCGTGGCCTAGGCTGTAACACAAGGTTCAAGTCTTTGTTTATCTCTTCAGTCCTGGGTTTATGGATTCCGGTGGTTTGATTGGACCAAAGTTTACCTCATCACGTGGTCCTGCAACCTGCCTCCAGCCATCTTCATCTTCATCTTCACCTTCGAGGCCTATTTAACTTTCAGCTACCTAAACCACTCCGGTCGCCTGTGTAGCATGCGACGTTGAAGTATCGAAACCCCCTCTCACCTCGGTCAGCCATCTTCACATTTCCCGCGACCATGAACCCACAGATCACCGTCCCTGAGCCTCTATTTTACCATGATTAAACCACAAGACCGATTCTTCTCAGAGGGCCAGGGTTAATTTGGTGACCCCGAGGATCCCACAGCCTAAGCTGTATGTAATGTCTGGGACTGGGATCAGTTGCGCATGATCAAGATCAGAGGCATCGTCAAAGTGTTTCCTCCGGACCAGGACTTGGAGGTCCCCATCCGGGCGAATCTCGTTGATCACATCTCGCCGAAAGTTACTGCAATTGCAGTCGACGATGATGGGCTCTTGACTGATGCTTCGACTGTCCCGAGTGAAGATGAGACTCTATTCGTTGCATATCTTCCTTTGTCGATTTGCAAGTCGCTCGCCGATTGCCGTACAGTCAATTACTCCCAGCTCCAGGAGCTCGATCGACTTGGGCCGTTTGTTGATCTTTCATCATGAGGACGAAGCGGGAGTTACTAAAAAGGTCGCCTTTAAGTTCAATGTCTTGTACAAGGCCCTGAGACTTCGGATGGCCTGGGATGAGCTACATCTTCTTAAGAGTCTACCGCCACATCCCAACACCCTACCTTTGATCGCGATCCAGGCGTCCCACTCCTCCCAGCGCCCTTCAAAAATCGCATCAAAGTTCTTCCTACCCTCTTCATCTTTCCATCGTTCCGTTGCGCCGCTATCCAGGTGCGCAGGGAGCGTATACTCCGCCTAATCTTTGCACACTGCAAGCGATATGTTGGACATGATGCCCGGTATTCATGGGACATTTTATAGGGCTGCGATGGGGGCCAGGTAGCTGGTGACCTCACCTCTCAACCGGGATCTTCGGAAGCGAGCCAATGCCAAACATTGCACAAAGTGCTCTGAGTGCTGATATCACCATATAATGAATTGCGACTTTTCAGTCAAAGTCCCGTCACAGATATTTCATGACATTGGTTCTTGTGGCGATATATGTAGGGCATGCCTCGGTGACGAACACTTCGAACCGTGTATACAAGACCGGAATAGCTTAGTATACTGGATAAGATAGAGCATCACTACGTAGTACCTATACCTTACACTGCGCTTCTCTGGACCAAGCCGACGACGTTAGTAACCCGAATTTCGTTGCGTCAACCTCCCTGCCTTGACAGGCCAGACTCAGCGAGGTCTTTTGAGACCAGAGTATCATCATTCGTCAGCTTCTGTCGGAGAAGAAGGGTTCTAGAAACATCTTATTTTCAAGGCGTAGACAGTATCCTTCGTTGCAGGACGTTTTGAAATGTTGTTAAGCCCAATCTCTCTTACCTAGTATATCTTTGTCTCCAGCACGACGATAAAAGAATCCATATAATCACTCCGCCTCCCCAGTCCACCTAGGAAGCTCCAAAGTATCCTCCTTCAGCCTCGCCAAAGACCCAACATCCGTCCGAAAGATCTCAAGAATAAGGTGCAGTCTGCGCAGCGGCAACTCCACAAATTGATGCTTCCCAACAAGAGCCTCAAGTCTATCCCGGAACGTCACGAGGAGGTCTCGACGCGAGTCAAAGTCTTCGTCGTTTGTCGAGGCAAGGAGCATAGAGATTAGACAGCCGCCAATTAGCGTGATGTTGCCTTTGTTGTAGCTGAGCCAGAGACCCGTGACAGTTGCGGTTTCTAGTGTTTCCAGGAGCGGGATGAGCTCTGTTTCGACGGGGTTCGCGATGTTTTTCGCAAGTTCGCTTTCTAGACCTTGGCGGAGTCGTGCTGGTCTCTGAGATCCGAATATAGCGCGATAAATGGGCGTTCCTAGCCCCAACGCCGCAATATGCGCTGTTATCGTATACGCTTTATCCGGCGGCAAGATCAGCGGGTGGTACATCTGTTTCCACTCCCCAAGACGTCCAAGTAAGGGGTCAGCCCGCTCAATGGCTGCATGCACAGGGATACAATCGAAGCTAGAGAAAGTATCTAGTGCTTTAGAGACAATCTCAGACAACGCAGTCAGTGCTATAAAAGCATTTGCCCAACCAAAGGCCTCAACAGAGAGACTCCCGCCGGTATCCGAAAAGTCGTCTAGCGTAAGAGGCGCAACATTCCAGCTCTGAGACGCAATATGCGACGGCCGGCCCAGCTAATGCGCGATGAACTTATCGTGCGTATAAACCGCCCACCGAGAACGCGACGGAGCTTGCGTTCCGCAGGGAATAGAGTCCACGATGATGGGTCGAGGTTGAGTCCGACATCCTGCGCGACACCGACAAGCATACAGCTGAGAGCCCATGTCCCTTGGTGGTGATTTTGTGTGCGCGGACCCGTCGCAGGTGGAGATATAGGAACAGGCGGATGGCCTGGAGGACGGCGATTTTTGGGGTAGTGCTTTCCTTTATCAGGCGGACGAATGTGTTGTTGAGGTTTTCGAGGGATGGGGGCGGCGCAGCCTGAGATAATGGAGATCCCTACCAGAAGTATGAGCCCTGGCGATAGTCCAGGGACAGGTGAGAGGTTGGGAGAGACCCGGCTGCTCGTTTGGCAAGGAAGACTTCCTGAGGGTCCAGCACTGAGTAGGACGTATGGGTGTAGGCATAGTGGAGCCGGATCAGTTCCTCTTGATGATGGACGATAGAGCCCAGTCCCTCGGTTAAGTACATCCCAGCGTGGACATCCAGGTGGTCGTTGGGATAGGTGGTAAAGTACGTCGGGGCGTTGAGATCCGTTCCCGTCCCCGTCCCCATTCTCTAGACGGATTGCTTGGACTGATCCAGGTTCACTGGTGGCCCGTCAACAGATAGTGACAATGGTTTCGGAGCTTCTGGTGAAACAGGCAGAACTGAACTGCGCGCGGGCCTACTCCGAGGCGTCGGATCCGTGAGGAAGGCACATGAGGTGCCGCGATGGGTGCAGAGAGCGCAGGCCCCTTGGCCGCGGATACAGGCATTTCGCCTGCGGCGACAAGCATCGCAACTAGGTATCTAGCAAGTCAATCCTTTGCCCTCAGCAATTTTACAGTGCAGACTTACGGTTTCTGAGCCCGTGAGCGATACGGTCGCCTAGTTGATGCCATTATCAATTTTCAGATGGAGATAAGAATACGGAAGTTCGGAGACGTTGGAGATACTGGGGGCTGGAAATTGGCCGCGGGCAAGGCACCCCTCCCTCCAGCAGCAGGATTTCTAAGCCCTAATTAACTTTATAGCCTCAATATTTCCCCAACAGTTCGTGGACCGACCCGAGACACGAAAGGGAACTCTCGACTGAAACCTAGTACGATCTCTTGACTTGGCATTAGACGATTAGTAAAAAGATGTTGTCGTTCCCCGCGTTGGAGTAATTCCGGAGAGGGTCCAGCCCTGTGAGTCAGATCAGAACTGGACACATGGCTTCCACCTATCCTCAAAACGTTCATCATTTTCGAACAATTACAACATGGCCAACACCACTCCTATAGTCCAGTCGCCTAAGGCCCAAGCCCGGATCTCACCCATCACAGATCCATCCGACCTGCCGCGCTTCTTCGACATCACCGCCTCAGCATTCGGCTCCCAGACAAAAGATGGCCTCTGGATAGCCAACAACCCGAGCTGGGACACAGTAAAAGGCCGAGAATCCGCGATAGCCCGTCTAACTGAGCGCTGGAAATCCACCACGATCAACCGAAACGGAGGCCCGAATACGGTCTTCCTCCAGGCGACTGTCACCGACGAGGACACGGGCACGGAGACTGTCGCAGGAGTCGCCATCTGGGTCCAGCTTTCCATGCTCGAAGGATACGGCGATAAACCAGTGGCTGATCTAAGTAAAGCTATTGATCTCGACGCTCTCTACCCCGGGGATGAGGGCGAGCAAGACTATCTTTGTCAAATCGATTACTCGCTCCATAGGCGACGGATTCAAGTCATTCAGGAAATCGCTTCTAGCTCATCGCCTGCGGTATTTGCTCTGGATTTATGCGCCGTCGATCCAGCGTTCCAGAGACGGGGTGTGGCCAACGCACTCGTGCAGTGGGGTCTTGATGAAGCGAGGCGACGCGGTGGGCTGGAGGCTGTTACAGAGGCATCGAGTATGGGGAGGCGTGTCTATATGAAGATGGGATTCCAGCAGGAAGGGGGTGAGATTGTGTATAATGTTGATCGCCGGTTCACGGACAGGGACAGGCCGAGCAATGTGTTTTTGCGTACGGGGAGGCCGGCTTAGAGACTGCCAGCGTGAATATAGCTGAGAAGTACAATAGATGGGATCGTGAATAACATCTTCCTTCTCTCCCGCGAGCAGGGGTTGGGTATGGCTTGGATAATATAAACAAGACAGCAACCTTGGAACAGAATAATATATGGGCGGTCCTCATTCAATGTACCTGGGGCGGTTGGGGCCCTGTTGTTCAGCCTCATGGCGTGATTGTACTTTCCCCTTACAACTGACGCGAGTCCTCATTCTATCTTCAAATTTTCAACTCATCTTGCATGTATGCGCTAGTGACAGAGACACCATCACTCACTATCCAGTCGAAACAAGGCAGTCCCGAAGCCAAAGTTATCATACCCGCCGCTCGTAGAGCCGTAGTCGCCGCTCCCTCCCTCAGCGCCATCACCATCTTCAAGCACCAAGTCCCGGTACGCGCCAGTCCACGAAGCATTCAGACCCTTCACGCCGTTGTAGTGCGCGTAGAGCAACTCCGCAATGGGCCTGAGCTCGCCTCTGCCAGAAGAACTGATTTCAGTCGCAGTTCCTTGCACGTTCGTGTAGGTGCTGAAGGGGACGTCTTCACCAACGTTGTATTTGAAGACGTACTCGGCGCTGTTTTCTTAGCAGTTGCCGCTGTCAAGTAGTAGGATCTGAGGTAGCTTACCCAGCAAGGATCTTATTATCGTCCCAGGAAAACAGATCTTCACCCTGGTTATATGCCTGTTGGGCGAACACTCCTAGGAGGCCGAAGTCAAGCAGGCTATGTCCCTGATCTCGACCAGCCTCTTGACCCTGGCCTAGAGGCTTTCCGCTTCC
The DNA here is from genome assembly GCF_047715775.1 of Aspergillus undulatus. Lineage (NCBI taxonomy): Eukaryota > Fungi > Ascomycota > Eurotiomycetes > Eurotiales > Aspergillaceae > Aspergillus > Aspergillus undulatus. The sequence goes on along the minus strand of NW_027396695.1, from coordinate 1,489 downwards.
CTCTTCTTCGTGAATTTTCCAGATCGCATTATCCAAGGCTCCCATTCCGACGCCTTCCCTGAAATAGGTGATTGCCTGATGGATAGCAGTTTGATTGTCGCTGAGAACACCGATCGCGTGCAGACTCGCTAGGTTGCAGAGATCCCACTGGCCGGTCGGGTACTATAATTAGCCATTGCCAATGAAGGCAGCGCGAGAAAAGAAAAGGATTAAGGAAAGTAAGACGTACATTAGCCCAGTAGTGATCGTCCTCGGCGTCGTTATGGTCCTGCAGGAAATCTACATTCATCGGCAGGAAAACTCCCTCCAACAAAGTGATTATATCCTGTAATCCCTCCCACGAACCATAGTCTCTCAGAATTTCGGCTGCGTTCGCCAACTGGTATCCATAGAGTCCACTCGCAAGGAACTTATCGGAGCTCCCTGTAACCGTGGTAAGCGTACCACTCCAGGCATCGAGAATTGATGCCGCCGTGTCTGCGTTTGCCTTAGTCCCTGTCACTTTCCAGTAGACGGCATTTGCATAAGCGGATGCTGCGTCGCGGTACAAGGATGGGTAGTTCTCAGGGTCGCATCCGCTGCCGCGGCAGATCGTTTCCTGTGCAGAGGGGGTATAGCTGGCGTCTGCAAGAGCGGCGAGCTTGTTCCAGCCTGTGGTTTGGGGTTCTGTTTTGGCTTCGACGAGGGATCGTATGCGCTCAAAGTCGGCCTCTGTATGTAGGAGGCCCGGATGGGTGATTGCGGCAGCCGCAGAAGCAGCTTGGAAGAGGAGACCAGAGTATTTCATCTTTCGTCGGCGCTTGGAGGACGCTAAAGCTGGGTTGAGTTTCTTGAGCTGTGTCTCATAGACATCCGACAGCTTGATATAAATGTTTTCCTTTGAAAATTCTCAAGGCCTCTTGACGCCATCCCGGCCGAGCACTGATCGCCCCACGGGGTATGTCGCGGATGTTTGAGGAGTTCATCCGATCATACGAACCTCATTTACTGTTTCCTCATACAGATAGGACGAAGCATTTAGGGGTCCGAGATCTCTTTCGACATTCGATTATCTGATGCAGCGGTGGAGTACTTACGTGGACTTAGATTAAGGTGGGTTCCCACTTGTCCTCTATCTCAAACCAAGCGGTGTCGATCCCTTGTCAAGATACTATCTTTGGCGCTTAAGGAGACTCCCATTGACCCCCAGGTTACAGGTCAGGTGGCACCGTTCTAGGGGTGAGACGCCGCGCTAGCCGATCACCTGACTAATATTACGGCTTCCGACGCTAATTGTACTAAGTATTAATTACCCGGCACCTGAGGATTACGCGTGCTTAACTTTAATAATTTAAGGCATTCAGCTGCTTTTAAACCACTTTCTAAGCAGTTATTTTCTATTTTTCATTATTTATCTGATGTATCTTTGCTCGACGTTCCATAAGCTCTAATTCCTTCTCCTCATTTTGAAGCTGTTTTGCCTGGTTTTGAAGCTGCTTTTCATGTATTT